>NW_017805701.1:674251-744685 GCF_001891065.2 Hippocampus comes | reverse complement strand
GGTGGGGGGGGGGGGGGTCCTTTTCCGGTTTATCTTCTGCTTGAAGGAAGAAGTGCCTTTAAGGACATTTCAATCATGTAAAACTTAAGATCTATTGAAGGACATTTTGATGACATAAAAAAAAGGCGAGTGAATACGAGTATTGGCAGTATGAAATCATCACCTTATTGATTTAGTCGATTTGCTATCTGCAAAAAATCCTGTTCGAAGAATGCTTGGATGAGTTTGGTTGAGGAAGAACAACTTCTTGTCTCCCCCGTAGGCCTTCAAAGTCCTGGAGCAGCCGGATCAGATCAAGGACATGACCAAAGACGACTTCATGGACCGGCACCGGGCGTGGTGCTGCTCCACCGTGCCAGAGAAGGCGCTTTGCGGCATCAGTCGCGTGTGGGTCTTCAGCCTGGCCCGGCGCCAGGGCGTCGCCCGCCGCATGTTGGACACGGTCAGGTAGGCGGCCATTTTGGGGCCTCGGTTACCACCGGCTGTGTTCTAACTGACGTTACGAGATTGTGTCACTGTTAGTCGTCTCATTTATACAAGTTGGCTTAAATAGAGACCGACTCGAAAGACAGACTGTAAAATGTTTTGGGGAAAAAAATAATTGCTTAGATAAGTCTGAAAAATTGCTAAATATAGCAACTCAAGTCCGATGTTGACATTGGTTACACCTACAACATTCCCTTCCGTTCAAGGAGCACCTTCATGTACGGCAGTCACCTGACAAAGGAGGAAATCGCCTTCTCCGACCCGACGCCGGACGGCAAACAGTTTGCGACGGCGTACTGCGGCACGCCCACCTTCCTTGTCTACAACTTCATCGCTTGAATTGATCGCACGGGTCCAAGCGATCGTTGCGCTGCCTGGGAATGACTCTGACTTTGGTTTAGATAGAGTCAATTTGATTAGTATTGAGAGTTTTTTTTTCTCAGCTCAGGGCAGTGTTGTAAATTTGCTGTAGTTTTATTGCAGATGTTTACATGGAAATAACTTCTCGTTGATGGTTTTTATTTGTCTGAAATATTTTTTTTTCAGCTTTCAGGCTGTGTCAACTCTTCACAACTGAATTTTCCTGTCCTTTTGAAAGGGGGTGAGGGAAAAAAAATTGTTTTGGGAAGAGGATTCTGTTCGAAGCTTTAATAAACAACCGGTGTTTGAATTCCCTGCACTTGATTTCTTTGGTGGGAAAATGACTTGACGCGCATAGCGGTGGAATAAAATTTGCTTTAATATCATGTAAATGTAGCATACGTATATGGCAACCAGTTAATCTTTGAAAATTCAGTACACATTTTCAATTCAAATCACATTGGAGCTCGATCGAAAAAAATTGTTTTGGGAAGAGGATTCTGTTCGAAGCTTTAATAAACAACCGGTGTTTGAATTCCCTGCACTTGATTTCTTTGGTGGGAAAATGACTTGACGCGCATAGCGGTGGAATAAAATTTGCTTTAATATCATGTAAATGTAGCATACGTATATGGCAACCAGTTAATCTTTGAAAATTCAGTACACATTTTCAATTCAAATCACATTGGAGCTCGATCAACAATTCCCATGATAAAAAAATCATTTGAGGTTGCCATTAGGAGACATTGTTTAATATTTCTCGTAGTGCATGTACCTGCACACGAAAAGCACATTGAACATTAAAAATGAATTCCCCTCCGACTGTCAATCAAAACTGAGCACTATCAGCGTAAATTTGGCCGCAGCTCGTGTCGTGACTGTGGATCCGATGAAGTGCCAGATACGTAATCAGGCAGGGGAATGCGTTTACTGTATACAAGAATAATGACAAACGGTGACAAATAAACATTGATAAGGATGCTCAAACCTCACTGCCTGCTCTACTTTTGGTGAATCAGCGAGTTGCCTTCCAGCGCCTGCACAATCTGCGTGGCCGAAGGTCTCCTCTTGGGGTCCTCCTCGGTGCACACATAGAAGAGCTCCAGCATCCTCCTGTAGGACTCGCCAAGCGCCTCGGGGTCTAGCGGTGGCCGCGTGCCCAGCCGCGAGTAGTAGGCGTCCTCGTCGAAGCTTGCCTCGTCTGAAAGGAGGAGATTTGGGGATGATTAAGGAATGGTGAAGCAGTATGTGGCTCATTGTCCAAGGTTATTTTCGAACAAACAAAAACCCCCGCTTCAAATAACCTCCCTGCCCTCGTGTCGCTTATGACAAACCTACCACAATATTCCAGTCATTTAAAATCGCTCACCAGCATACGAGAAAATGTCAGGAAAAGCCTACTAGAACATCTGAGCTTGATTGGGGTTTCATCAGAGGCACTTGAAATGGTGGCAAGTATCTTCTGACTCCCTTTTAACATTTGAGTTTGAAATTTGTATTGAAAAGATTCATTTTGGTCTCCCCCCACATCCCTCCGCCATCACAAAAAAAATCTCATTCGAACAGGGGTGTGTACACTTTTTATATCCACTGTGTTATCATAACGTTGATGTACAATTTTTAAAAAATATAAAAAAAAGAATGCATATTTACCTCAATCTCGGCGGGCGCTCGAACAAACAAAAACCCCGCTTCAAATAACCCCCCTGCCCCCGTGTCGCTTATGACACAGCAAACCTACCACAACATTCCAGTCATTTAAAATCGCTCACCAACATAAAATTGATGGCTCTGAGCCACACGCTTCTTCGCTTTTATCTTCCCACAGCCTCTTCCAAAGCATCTCACCTTCGTCCTGCTCCTCTTCATCCTCATGCTCCAGCAGGTCCATGTGAGGCACGGCCAGGGTCATCATCTCCCACAAGGTCAGGCCGTAGGCAAAGATGTCGGCCTTGTCTGTGATGTCGCACCCCTCTAAGGCTTCCTTGGGGTGCCAGGGCTCCGTTCCGATATACTCCACCTCCGGGTCCGACACTGCCCCCCACAAAAAAAAACATAAATCTCTTTGTGCGACATCTAAAAACACACATTGTGCGCCGGCAGTGTTGCGCTACCTGTCATGTTCTCATCCAGCTGGAGGGACACGCCCACATCGCAGATCTTGATGGCGTCGAAGTTGCCCCTGACGACCACGTTGCACGATTTCATGTCGCCGTGCAGCAGCTTTTTCTCATTGTGAAGATACTGCAGACGGAACGCGATGTCACGTTGAGAGGGGGTATCTCAGAACTTCTTTGCGGTCATAATTATTAACAAATAGAATGACAACAATGAATTGTGCTGTGTGCTGGTGGGAGCAACTAAGAAAACTGGTCACACCGGTGCTCCCATTAGAAAGATAAATGTAGTGCCCACAAGACCTTGGAATCACCTTATACGGACCTAAAATAAATGAACACGAGTCAAAATGGTTTTTAACCTGCAGCCCTCGGGCCACGTGAAGCGCCACTTTTTCAATGTCGGCGGCAGGAAAGGCCTGAAGACGGTCTTCTCTGCGCTTCTCGATGAGGTCGTTGAGTGACTGCTCTCCTCCAAACTCCATGGCCAGACACTTGGAGCCATCTTTGGCCGTGGCCAATGCCCGGAATCCTGCAAGTCCACACCCAGAAATCAGTCAGGTAAGTTTAGCTTTGCAATTATTGGATGAGGACATTAACCCAGGGTGGAATGTAGACAGCAAAATTTTAGTGAGAGAGTTGAGATTTTGGGCTCTCACCGACAATATTTGGATGGTCGATTCCCTTGAGGATTTTTGCCTCCTCCTTCAGACGCTTTTGGTAGACCTCGACCTGTTTGCTAGCACATTTGCTGTTGATCTTCTTGATGGCCCAAGGCGATGCATTGACCTGCCCTACTCTGGAATGAAACTGATGAGTTAATTAGTGAGCTGATTTCACGTGAAGATGGCATGACGGCCACATGTCACCTGTCCATCAGGTAGACGCTGACTCCCGTCCCACAGCCAAGCTTCTTCATAAATGGTGAGGCCGGTATGTGGAGGGGGCTTCCTCCCCCGCTTCTGACACTCCTCATTCTGGACATCTGGGGGGTGGTGAATTCAGCCATACTGTCGAATACAAACACGTGGACAATTTACTATGATTCTAATCCGTTCATTAATTTCTATCGCACTTGGTTTGTTTGGGTTTTTTGTTACGTAAGCCCCGTCAGAATCCAATGATACTTGTTGGGGTTTTTGGTGTCATGTTTTTGTATTTGTGTTGAGCTTTGAAGTTTGCATTAGTATTATAACGCAAAAACGTGCATTAGATATTCGTGCGTGTGATGTAAACCACACAAAAAACGTACGAGACGTCTTGACTATTGATGCAAATGATCAGCAATGAAGCGAACACTCCCTGAACAACAAAACAAGCGATGAGTCCAAAACACGGTTCGAACAGCGATTGCCACCGAGAAGTAGCCAGTGAGCGTACATTGCTCCCAAAAGGTTGTTTCGTTTCTGTAAAAAAACGCTTTTTTACCTGCTTTTCACTGTGAACAGGAACTAATGACGTGTGATGATCGCGCCGAACTTTCAAAATGTCGACGTCATAAGAAACGTTGACGGAAGCCTTGAAGGGACAAACAATGCGGAAGTCGCTAACCATTAAATGAACACAATAAAAAGTAATGCTATATAAGGTTTGCATGAAAGTACGGTCAATTTATTTTCTTTATGTTATTCATTTAGTAATGACTATTAATGAGGCATATGGTTTTGTTTAAACTATATACAGCGAGTATGTAACTCGTCGTAGTTGCCATAAAACTTTTCTCCACCAGAGTTCAGTGACTTTGCGCGTACGTTACATAAATTCATTTCGACGATGTGATAGACATTAAAAACTAATCAAAACGAATACATTCTCCATGACAAGTCAATTTGGAAATTGAGCCCTTTGTGTGGCCAAATGTATTATTTCAATACCACTGTTAAAACAACACTTTAGCTTTGCTTGTGGTTGTACGTTATTCCTCATTCTAGTATAGTTTGGGTGTTTGTTTTTTTTACCTTGGCAGGAATAATAATGGTTGGACGCGTGCATTCAGTGGTTAGAATGTTTTTTTCTTTTTGAGTTGCGCTGGAGGACAACACTGCCATTCAGTTATAAATTACAGGCGATCTCAACTTATCAGCACAATAAGCACATTGTGGTGTTTTTATGAATACATTTGTCTGCTACATACCAGGGAATAGCATTGACCTCCAGGTTTCCCTCTTCTTCACACAGCACAGTTTGTCCCCCGCCCTGTGACCTTTAACCCGGGCAGAACTGTTACTTTGAAGCCGAAGAGCAGGAATGCGACAATAGGCACTGGATGGAGAAGACTGTTGCGCTCTCATCTTTCCTCACCATTCCTCTTTTATTCCCCCTACAGGGGAAATGAGCTCATGTTTTGCGGTCTACGCAGGCACATGTTGCGCTGCGCTTGATAACACGAAGAGGAGTTAAGTTAAACAACATGGTCACAAGAGGGTAAAATGACAAAGTAATGTGTCCCTGTGCACACCTGCTCACAGCTCTGGCCTAATGAAACATTCATCTTGAGAAAAGAAAACATTAAGGTGATATGCTTGCAAGTCAAAGTAAAAAAAAATAAAATAAAAAAATCGGCAAAACGACTTGTATCTTGAAAAACTTGGCTGACATGTATCTCAAGGCACCTATCAGTCGTATCAGTGTCTACGTAAGCGAATTAAAGAAACCTATTGCTAGCCTTCGAAACGCATCTTCGGCTGCAAAAAGGATGAAGAGATATTTTTCGTGGCAGGTTCATATTTTTCTTTTATTGGAAAATGAAATACTGCCGCCCCGGGTGCTGTAAATCAATACATTGATGAGAGGATTTATGACATCAGGCAAATTATTTAAGTGAGCATCATAAAGCTGGACCTTTCAAATGGGAGTTTGGAATATGCCTGGAGGCCATAAAACTGTCATTACGTGAAAAATAAACCGAACATTGGAGAAAACCTAACACGATAGTGAATTGTCAACTATTTTGAGTCGAGGTTCAGCCACGTCGGCGCATGCTAACATTTGTAGGGAGCAGCTTTACTCTCAGTAAAATAGCAACAAGAGTAAATTCCTTACACACAATTAAACCAAAAAATACTAATTGAGCAGAGTACAGTACAGTTTTTTTTTTTCATTTCTTAGTATTTCGCAAGTTACTTCCTATTTATCGTATTTATGCTCATGTGTTCATCTGCTTTTGACTTGGAACCCCTCAGGGAAATTGGTTTATGATTGTATTAAATTATTATCGTATTATATCTCTATTTTTTGAAAAGTTGGCTCCAATTACAAGGTCACATGTATCTACCTGTGTGTCACATGTGGAAACATTCGTACATAAATTGCACCTTTGAGCTGCCAATCAAGGGACGACGCCAGAGAGAAGCGAGCTCACCTGTTTAAACACATTTATTATGTCAGCAGTGCATATGCAGCATTTAGTAGTTGACGTACAAATCAAACAATGTACTATCAAATATTTGGGGTGTTTCTAAGTCACTGTAGCCCTTCCAGTAAATGTTGAATAATCGACGCGCCATGATAAAAAAAAAACAGATGAATGATATGGAACCAAGAATGTGTTAAAAACAAAAAAATGAAACCACATTTAAGTGGTTAAGAGCACGTCTCATTTTCAAAAGGTACAACGTACAAGTATTTAACCGCATGAGGCTAAGGTATCGGCCCAAATGGGAGATCACATGACTACTTTCAATGCCGTGAGAAAATATCAGTCAGCCAGCCAGGAATCGGGAATTTTTTTGCTTCCTGTGTGAATTACGGGCACTTGGGGTAGTGCCAGAGGTGCTTCAGATTCCCTTCTGGTTGATATGTCCTTAATATTTTATACAGCAGTGGATGTTTGGCTTCCTATTAGAGACTTGTGGGGCATTGCCCCTGTTGTTCCAAATTGTATTAACAATTCAATTAAAGTTGGGTTTTTAGCTAGCCTGTTTTCGTTAGGGACACCTGGAACAGTGCCCCACTAGCTGAAGACGATGATTTTTTTTTTTTCTTCAATGGATTTTATATTCCATACAGAAGAGTCATTCATTTTCAGACTCAAATTTTTTTGGAAACATTTCCTTTGCGCACTTCCTGTTTTTGAAATGAGATTATATCTTGTCCCATTGAACTTCAGGGCAGAAATGACTGTGCCCCACGAATTCAGAATATCAAAAAATGCGTGGTCGAACAAAAACAGTCTGATCGATTCCATTGATGTTTCACGTAGCAATTAGTTAGAGACGAGTCCCCAACAATTTTGTGGATTCATCCAAGACAATATCACAACAGTTTCGTTCCAATGAACTAACCAAAACATTCCTTCGTTTGCATGTTAGCGCGCCGGCACGTTAGCGGCCAAACTGGCATGTCTCGTCTCACCGCGGCAAGCAAATACGCAGAGAAGAGTGGAGAATATCCTGTTTGCGTCCCTGTGGCCTCCAGACGAGACATGTTGTGATGACAAAGGGGGACAGGGAAAATAAACAAAATGGAAGCCGCATGTTAGCTTTGGCGACACTTTCGCTCCGTCAGAATGTGACGCCTTTAAACAACACTGTGAGCTGTAATGTGAACCACACCGCGAACGCGTGCGATGCTAACGACGAGCACCTCTTTCCAACTAAAACAGGTTAAAATCTCTGTTGTCTTGGTTTTTGTTAAACAACTATACCAAACAAAATGTCCGACTTCCTGTACATTTGACTGCATAGATTCTTCAATGATGTATCACGATATCACGGCCAAGCTAAAGATTATGGGAAGAAGCTCGGCTTGTCTCATCCATTACGAGGAAGAGAAATGCCAACAAGTTGGACAAGTTTAGGAACATCATACTCGCACTGAGTATTTACGTGTATGGTGTGAACAGATTATATGTCACGGGTAGAAGAAAGTGTGTGCTGGTATAGCTGGTAAGGCAACTATTGCATTGCCAGAATAACGCAAATAAAGACAATAACTAAAAGAAAGGAATCTCTTTCAATAGGGTCCTCATAATAGGGCACAAAATTGTGCTGACCAGAAGATCAGAAGTTTTTCGAAGCACAAAATTGTGCTGACCAGAAGATCAGAAGTTTTGTGTGTGTGGCATCGGCTATGCCAAAATAGAGGTTCGTTTCCAAGATAGGTCTCTCATTTGAAAGTCTCTATCTCCATCTTGTCAACCAAAACGGGTCCACTTGCCACGGGTCAACAGCAACAACTACGACAACATGTCCAGGACCAAGGACCAAAGGAATGGATCGGTTGTAAGGGATTTCAAGTTTCGTTAGCGGAGGCATGTGACGCCAGCGTCTTCCACATGGCCGCAGTTGGTTTTGCCCCAACCGGAGAACTTGCACTGATGGATAGCGGCCTCAGAGCCGTTGCACGCTACGTCGTCCATCCAGATTAGACCGCTGCCTAAACAGGAACAAAGCCATGAAGAAAACACATTGAGGCTAACGATTAGACAAACATTTTGGGATCATTTGGGGATTTCCCGATATTTAAGTATGTATTAATTAACTTGGTACAGAATCAGCATCCATGTCTGTGTGTTTGAGACTTTCGTTTTGTTTTGTTTTTTTCCTTACCTTGTCCGAAGCGTCCCGTCCTGTGGACCTCGGTGGCCCCTCGGTATCCCAACATCCTGCACACGACGTCGCCATCCTTCTTGTCCCACACATCATCGCACACCGTCCCCCAGCGCCGCTCGTGGAAGACCTCCACACGGCCCTCGTGGGGACCCGACCCATTCACCAGTCGTACCAGGGTGTCTTCCACTGAGAGGACAAAAGATGAAATGTGTCAGGACTGGGGGAATTCCCCATGTGCGGGACATTTGTGTATGACTAACAATTGTTCAATGAAATGTGGCTCGGTTTCAACCTTACACATCAAACAAACTGCATTCATTTTTTTTTCACTTTCCCAAAAGGACTTTGATGTAATAATAAATACGATTCATCCGAGTCTGGTCTTAATCTGGTGGACCTGACAACTGAAATCAAAACATTCACGTTGCTGCATCTGTAAATGTTCACTCATAAGTCATATAATCAGTAGTGAAGGAGAACATTAAATGAAAATGTACATATTAGCTTAATTCCTTGGAAGAACTCCAACATGGCCTCAATCCAAAAACCAAAAGACAAAAACAGGAAACTGGAAAATACTCGCAGCTTAGCTTGTCAAAGACAAATTCCGACAATGATCCAAATTGAAAGTACTGTTGGAACTTCCATATATAGACTTTGGGCCGCTGAAATTCAAACCCCGAAAAAAGGCTAAAAGCTAACATCGTTATGCTAACATTCTCGCTCTGAAATCATTCAGCTTGTCATAACTTCCCCAAAATAATTAGACTAGGTTAGTCTTAACTTCACCATGTTATCTTTGTCTTCCATTCATCTTTTTATGCATGTTGTGTATGTAGCGCGTGCGGGCTAACAAAATGCCAAAGGTGCTAACCATGCCCCGCACTTCCTGTGTGACACAAACATCCATCGGCACTTTACAAGAACATTTAGATGATGGAGAAAAATGTGTACCATTGCGTCATTGATTCTTTTTTTTTTCCCCCCCAGAGTACTGGATAGAATTCCTAACGTTAGCCTCTGATGTGTTTGAAGTCTTAATGCAAAGCAGAGCTACAAGCACATAAGCGACAGTAGATCCGTTTGACTGAGCAGGTGTGTGTGTGTGTGTGTGTGTGTGTGTGTGTGTGTTTCAAGAGACTGTAAAATTATCAGCTCATAAATTCGCCACTTAGTTGAGAATGACAAATTAGCATGGGACGCATTTCCAAAGACTTCCATTCAAGTCATACGACGGAATTATTTTGCAATTTTGTTGCGGACTATTTGCATTTGCTGAACTTCTCACACATTCGATCACAAAAAAAAAAAAAAGTCATGAATTTAAAGGACTACGATTGATCCTCACCCGTTTTTTCTCCTCTGTCACCCTTGTCTCCTTTCATCCCTCGTTCTCCTCGTTCCCCTGTTGACACAACACAAGAGGAAATTGGAAGGCGTCATCTTGTTTTTGGCAGAATTCACTTTTCCTTTTTTTAAATTTTTTTTCCAACTTCCAACTTGTTTGACTGGTGAAACATTTTGGGTCTAAATTAAACGGTCAGAGGCCACCAGCCTGCCTCGAGGGAATCAAAGTGTGAAACGGTCGTAAATGAAATTTCCTCCTGTTTGTGGTTTCTGCCTCCATTGGCAGCTTGAAAAGCAAAGCATCTCGCTTGCTTACAAAACAGACTTGTGATCCAAAAAAAAACCGCAGGGCTGACCTTCAAATCTGTCGGGGGTGCCATTTGTTGCTCGTTTTCACCCGAGAGGTCTGTTTTTTTTTTTTTTTTTTTTTTTCTTTAGTCACTGGGCTTTAATTTGGTTTTATTTTTACCTTGGAGACTATTGCCACACCTGCCATGTGGTGTTGGGCAACCCGCAGCTCAACACACACACCCTGGATGTCCGGTGGGTGTCACTTTTTGGTGCACCTCCCAAGTTTTGTACCTATCTTTGCCTTTCACCCACCTTTTGGACCGACGGGTCCGATATCGCCCTTTTCTCCTTGACGGCCATCGTCACCACTGGATCCTTTGATACCGCGAAGTCCCTGGATGCCCTTTTCTCCAGAAAACCCTGAAAGAGACATAAACACATACATATATAGTCAAGGTGAGTTCTTTTTTGTTTGTTTGTTTTTGTAACAAAATGTGGATAAAGTGAAGTGCTGAGAAGACTTCCCACAAGATTTCAGGGAATTATTGTTCTTTTGTGCAATCTGAGGTCATGGAGGTGAAAGAGGACCTGGCCTCCAAGCGTAGGGTCGAAAATTGTTTTACTCGACTGGAAAGACCAAACAAAATGATCATAAAAATATTTAAATATTTAAATAGGAGTGAGCTAACTTCCTCACACCTGGATTTTCCCTTCGGATAGTCCGTTGGCATGGCTGCTTTAGAGTGCCTCATTGTCAGCTGTGAGTGCTCGCAAACCATGATGAGAAAGGCACAAGGAGGGAAAAAGAATTGGAGAACACGGAACACAGTCAGCGTTGTGGACCGGGGGCTTCATGTTGGTGTGGCCACTTTGGAGTGCCTCGTTGTGGTGCCATGGAAAAGCCTGATGCCAACCTGAGGCTTTAAGCACATATACTGCTCAAACTATTTTTCATCCATTTTTTTTATGGTGGGTGTAGTTTGAGCGCATTTAGCGGCCACGCCCACAGGACATTTAAAAAATTCAAATTGTTCTATATCGTTTGGGTACTTGTCTAATTGCCCTGTAACGTGTGCATACTTTTTCAATTAAAACGACGGAAATCCCGGCTTGGCCATTGTGTTCTTCCAAGTCGATCTTCATGGACCATTTGTTTTGCTCTGGGAACAGAACAAGGAACTTCCCCCCAAACTGCTCCCACAAAACTTGGACGCGCACAACCGTTCAACATGTTCTCGCAAATTGAACTGGTCCATTCCCAGCTTTCCCTGCGCGCCACCATGACATCATTGATGGACGACATGGCCGCATAAACGCTCCAAAGCTTATCCCCGGCCAAAAAGTGGAGAAAAACAGCGATATCTTTGCCCCAACACACCTCCCCGCCCTTCTACTGCCAATAAAATTTCCCCACTGAAATGAGTGTGTGTGTGTGCATGTGTTTACAGTAAGCACACTAGAGCTGCTCTGAGCTAACACGCTAATGAGGAACACATGTATGCTCTCGTGTTGTGGCTGCTCCTCAGCAACGAGTCACAGACGTCTATCGGCATTAATAGACTCGGTGGACTCGATTTGCTTTGGCTCAGGTTGAGAGCACAAAACGGATTACGAACCATTGCGAAAAATCCATAGCGCTCTCGCAGAGACCTAAAAATCGAAAATTGAATTGAATGGAAACGGCATCGGTTTTGTTCCCGCCTCCATTTTTTTTTTTTTTTTTTTTGCTTCGCGTCAATAAATATTGTACTGCTCCTTACGTGTGCCTTGGCTGAGTACAATACATCCATCCTTCCATTATAAGACGTACTGATATACGTTGCGACATTTGTATCTCCTCGGCAAACTGGAGTGCTTGAAGTCATGTGACTCTGCCGACAAATGAGCTTTCACATGTTTCCTTCATGGTGGGATTACCTCCAACGAGACAAAGATGGATGACCGGTCATTTCGCGCGCTCACACCCTGAAGTCCTAAATCGTGTTTTTCCAGCGTGTAATTGTGTGCGCTGGCGTCACCTTTACCGTAAGACAGCGTGACGACGCCAGCTGAGCAGCTGTGTTGTGCTTAAGGAGCAGCGGGGACTTTGATGCCACTCCAGTCTCAATCCTCTGGTGTGAAAACACACTTGAAGGTCAACTTGGGTTTTTCGCGAGCGCTTCTCAGCTTTCTTTGAAAAGTCAGCCCCAAAAGGCAGTTTACTTGGGCGCGCTGCACGCCAGCGTGCTGCAATGGTAACACTGCAACCCCGGATCAGGTTTTGAGATTCCACGGCGAAGAAACTAAGACTGTATTATTTTTATTGGACCGCAAAAACATGGTGCGATTGTCAAGGATGAAGCGTATAGTTGCACCGGAGTCAGTTTTACTTCTTGGAAAACTCAACCTTCAGTGTCCGTTTACTTGGGCTTGCTGCATGCTGGAATGGTAAAACCGCAACCCTGTCTTGGGTTTTGAGGCTCCCCATACGTGATATACGATATTTTATTATTTTTATTGAATTACAAAATCATAGTGCGGTTGTCAAGAAAGATTAGAGAGGAAATTCTAAACACAGGTATAATTAAGTATGATTGCAAAACACAATAAATTAGATTCTGAAAATTTGACACGGGTTCTTCAAAGATGAGCGTGGACCCGTTCTTTCGTCAAAAACCGAATTTGAGAATCCTCGGTCTAGAGGTTTGAAGTGGAAGAAAAGTTTCCATATTTTGGGTGCATTTTTTTTTCATGTTTTACACACAGCAAAACATCTGCAGATGGATTGCATCACAGCACAGTTTGTGGAGGGAGGAAGTCCAAAAACTTTTCATGGTTTTGCTGGCGGATTCCACAACATGGGGGCTTGTAAATTTTGAACCTGATTATAAGTTTTTGATTTTCTTCAGTTTTTTTTTTTTTTTTTGTGTGTGTGTTTTCCATTTTAAGAACAGAAAGAGAGCCACAAGGAATCAAAACAAACCTCCAATACGACACAGCATAACGAGTTCCTGGACTGTTTACATTTTGAGTGGTTAGACTTTGTTTTTCCACATTAGTCGGCTGTCCTAACCTCTTAAACCGGTTAATCCAGGGGAGCCGGTGTGCCCCAGTGGCCCAGTGTCACCCTTCTCTCCTTTTGGTCCTGGAGGTCCTGCAAAATGACGATGACAAATATCTGTGATTGACCTGATGAAGACATGAATTCATTTGTATGTGAATCATGTACAAAACGCTCAGACACTTTATTAGGGACACCGGCGACCTGTAATTCTTCCTTTATTAATTAAATAATGCCACAATCGTCTTTTCTCGTATTGTGCCGAGAAGACATTTGGTTGCCTAGCACAGTGACAGTCGCACCCAAGAGTTATTCCACATAAGTCTGAAAGTTGACATGCGAGAAGCATTATGCTCACGAGTCACTAAGAAAATATCTCCTGGCTCTGGACAGCTCCTCCACCCAGAAATGAGATTTACGGGGAAGGGTCCTATTAAGTGTTTTTAATGTATGACAAAGCAGGAGAATATTCATGTACAAAACCTCCTGTTTAAAAACCCCGCCAAGAGAATTCTGAGATTTGTTTCGAAATACATAGCACATGTTTGAAGATAATTGCTGAAAACATGCATAAAAATATATATTAAGGAGTAAATAGTGCCTCAATGTCTACTGTGAGCGCATGCATATCTTAGAGAGAAGGCATAAGCAAGAGAGAAAAAAAAAAGTCTGGCTTGATAGCCAGCGTATGAACAAGGGCTTTGAGCTGTGCGAGTGGGCTCTTTAGAGCGCCTTGTTATTGGCCGTGAATCCATGAACGCCAAGGAGAAAATGCGGAAAAGTGAAGGGGAAAAGAAAAAAAAATATATGACTTGGCAGTCAGCATGTAGACCTGGGCTTTGTGTTTTTAATGGCAAGTTTAGAGCGCCTCATTGTTGCAACGTGGAAAAGCATATAACGAGTTATGCAAATACTTCACCAAAACAATGAGTGGCTAAATTGAGAGTATTTAACAAGGACAGAGGAGCTACATCTGACCTTCTATGAAGCTGATGTTTTTCAGAGCCAAGGAGCGCTCCCAGTCTCTGAGACGCAGGTCCTCGGTGAGGGTGTTCAAGAGCTCCATTTCGTTTCTAAGTTGCGCCTCCGTGTGGAAGTGGGTCACCCACAGACTGGATGTGTCCTCCGTGATGTTGCTGATCTGAATCTACAGAAAAAAAAACAAAAACGATTGTAACGAGTCAGAGAGATCAGCTAAAAATTTAGATTGCGGTAAAATGCAGTCTCATCAGTCAAAAGTGAAGGAAGGAAAGAAGTAAAACAGTTTTGATTTTATATAGCACCTTTCACAAAGCACTCAGATGCAGAGAGCGTTCCACTCAACCGTTTAGGCAATAAGCTACCATGTTTAGTTTTCATACTATAATGCTAGTTTCAACTATGTTAGCATTAAGCTACCATGTTTAGTCTTCAGACTACAATGCTAGTTTCAACTATGTTAGCATTAAGCTACCATGTTTAGTCTTCAGACTACAATGCTAGTTTCAACTATGTTAGCATTAAGCTACCATGTTTAGTCTTCAGACTACAATGCTAGTTTCAACTATGTTAGCATTAAGCTACCATGTTTAGTCTTCATACTACAATGCTAGTTTCAACTATATTAGCATTAAGCTAGCGGTCCTTTGCTAGGCTGATGATAATGGCAGTGTTGAAAGTACTTCAAATGAACATTTATAGTTATAGAAGAACACTGTGCCTCAATGTGTGTGGATTTGATTTCACAGCAAGCAAAAAATAAAAATAAAAACTACGCAAATAGGTTGAGGCCCTCAGTGACGTCACCCTTTTTGTCCTCTGATTGGCTAGTCAGAGCCAAAGTTGTTCCAGCCAACTTTGACCAGCAAAACACATCTGTTGCGATCTTCAACAAGCTTCTCTGGTGAATATGATAAATTTTATTTCAACTGCTCATGTTCCCGTCATTTTCTGAGCTAAATATTGACAGTGAATGTATTGACTGCCGCTGGTTTTTGGTGCGCTCGTACCTGCAGATCGTGTATTTTCAAATGGTGAATATTGATGTCATTGCTGACGGTGTGATTGACAGCTCCCACCGTCCAGTTGACCTCCTCCAGCTTGTCCCTTAGCCCGGTCACCTGACCTGAAGTCTCCCTTTAGAAACACACACTGTCGTTAGCGTGTGTGGCGACGTCACGGTCGCCATACTAAGATAAATTGTCTAACATGAGCAGCAGGTTATGGTCATGGAGCCAGGTGGAGGTGCGCGCCACCTCGGCAATCAGACCAGTCAGGTTCCTGCCGGTGGAGCTGCTAAACGATGACAGCCGTTCATCTAGATGCACCAGGTAGCCTTCGGACTGCAGGGAGTGAGCTTGCATGGTTCTCAGCTCCACCTCAAGGCTCTGGGAGCACCCAAAAGGAAACAATGAGGTTCTGGAGAGCTCCCTCGGTCCCGCAAAGACAAACTTGAGAACATTTTTTTCATTTAAAACCATGTCATCTAAATTGGGGTTGTACCGAAGTATCACCAGAAACAAGGATATGGACAAGACGTCACACAAAAGAAAAAAAAATAAAAATACCTTGATGAGAATCTCTAGCTTCTGCAGCCAGTCGCTGTGGTTCTGGAAGAGATTCTCCAGCTTCCAGATGTTCTCCAAGAAGTCAGCCCGATCGGAAGTCTCGCCCAGCGTCTGCTGGAGCAGCCGGGAGTTCTCCGACATGTGTGTGACGTTCTCCATCAGCACCTGCTGCCGTTGCGACCATGCCTGGGAGCGAGACACTGCAAGGGGGGGAACGAAACACGGCGCAGTTGTTGTTAAACATCTCTCAGCAACGGCGTAAAAGTCCCTAAATTCAAGGGAATCCGTCAGCATCGATCACTCAGCTGGGATCACGACTGTTGCACGGAATGGAGAGCAGATGTCGCGCTCGATCAACAGCGATCGGATTTGATTGCGAATTTCCACCTAAAGCGCCAGGAAACCTCTAGGTGCTTGTACTTCCTGGAACTGAAACGGCTCAATCAGATGTTTGTTCGGCGCAGATTTCTGCACTTTTCAAAATTACACTACAAGGTCTTGTTTTGAAACTGAGAAATTATCCTGAGCTAAAAATACAAAATAGACAATAATCCCCTGCCCCCAATTATCCACACAATGGTCCTCTAAAAGCTGCTAGGCTAAGATTTAGTTCCAGGGACTTGGTATTCACCATTTCCTTGAAATTTAGATAAATGGTCCTACATAAATTCATACCAGGGTATACGTTCTCGAAAGAGTCTTGATACTTGGAATTAAAAGGCTCCAACCAGGTATGTCAGACCATGTCTCAAAGGTTCCTGGACCTCGAGAAATGACTGCACGACCACTTGGCACGTTGGTACCAGAATTCAATTTCGACAGTAGTTCCAACACAAAAAGTTTCTAGTTCCAGACTGAATTTCCTGTGATGCAAATGCGTATTTTCGTTTGTTCAAGCCTGGAAAATATAGTCGTGATGTTGAATTTGGCTTGGGGGTTTTACTCCACTTCCAACGCTTTCAGGAGGAAAATAATCAACTCGAAGCAACGTGTTGATGTTCCATCCCTGTTTCAAAAAGGACGCAGTCAATGCAGCTATTCGGAAGAACCTCCTAAAAAGTAGGAAAAACGGCTTCCTGCGTGTTGATTTAGCTGCAACCAGCCCAATTTGCGCAACGATTAACCTTTCTTGTCTTGCGCTTGGCTGCGACCTCTTAAATCGTTCCATTGATGACATGCACTGCAGCATGGCAACTATTTCCTAAAGCGCGAAGATTTATAAGATGTCGGCATAACATCGTCTATGCAAAAACAAGTTATTAAAAGGACAGGGAGTTGTCAAGGAGGCAGGGCATGCGGGGTGGCTTCCCCCTTGGGGTCCTAAAGCACTCAAAAGAAGGGGGTGCGGGGGGGATGCAGAGGACCTCCACAAGAGAACAAATGAATTGCAGTTCATTATGCGTGTTAAGTTTACTCCAAATGACCCCAGACTGGGACGGCTAACTGCTAAATGATGGTCTGTCTGTGTTGCAACACATGAAAACACACACACACACACACACTCATGCTAATACACTGCCATATGTACAGGACATTAAAGTCCCTGCAATGTAAAAATAAGAGATCCTTTAAATGATTAAAAAGATTCCTACGCCGACACGATTACAGGTTTGAGCCACAAAAAATGTCTGCTTAAAAACTGGAATAAATTCGACTGCACCGTCGCCGTGTTCTTCCGCAACGTGACAACGAGGCACTCTATAGCGGCCCCTCCAGCGCGAAGCCCCCATCCGCATTTCATGTCGGATTTAAAGAAAGAAATAATAATGACCTCGCTTTTTCGACTGCTTTCCATGATGTGAATACTCGCTGCCGACAACGAGGCACTCTAAAGCTGTAAGGCTAGCGGCCTATCCGAATGCAAGGTGCGTTTTCAGGGTGTACGCATAGCTGGCTCGCTTACTGCAACATAGTTCTCAGTGGTTGCATGTCAATCCGTTCACTGAACCACAAGGACAGCTGTTGCTCCAGCGCGTCATTTTTTTGGCTTCGGGATTCTTGTGATTGACGGCCGTGCGTGTTTTCACCTCCTACGTCACATTTCAACGGCAAAATCGCAGAAGCAAATGGATCGGTCACAGCCTGTCAACATTTCAGCTTCCATGATGCACTTGGAATGAAAAATTTTGAGATTAAAAAAAACCAAAACATTGCCCAACACCTCAATGTTTGGAATCTTATTGCCCTTGGAAACATCAACAGTTCTGTGTTGGAGTTGACCTCAAAATGTAAAAAACATTCAGGGATTATTGAATCCTGAAGGCTTTCCTACATGTCGCATTCAAACAAACGCCCTCCAGAGCAACGGTCGCCGGATCAGCGTCCATGGTGACTAAGCTCTGACTTCAACTCCCTCACAGTTTGCCGTTTATTTCATTACATCTCAGTGTACGTCTCCCAATTTGAAGTATAAATAACAGTTGGACCACTTTTGCCAATCAGACAACAGGAAGCAAATAACCTCAGGAAAATGTAAAACACCACATTTGGGCTAAGAATAGCATCGGTGCCGTGGAGTTGTAACCCTTTCATAATTTGAAGAAAACTGATGGAAAGATTAAAAAATAATAATAATAATAATTATAGGCATATATTCTTTATCCTCCAAGATGAATACTAACATTACATCGGCTTATGTATAAACTGTGACCACCCCAAAATCGGTATTATGCTTCCCCTAGGTGGCGCAAAGCACCACTGTATTGTTCATTTAAAAAAAGCTTTTATGAAGAATTAACTTCATAAAATGTCCTATGGGGGAAAATATGTTTGTTTTAGGGCACATTTTGGCATCTGCTGTTTTAAAACACACACCATCTGATTGAAATCACATGACTGCTTTTACTTATTTACATGCTCTGACATTCCATCTTGTTACCGACCATAATCTCATGTTAAGAGGGTGTCGCGCTTTCTGTCCCTGCGCTGTGTTGTATTATTCCATTGCATTGGTGGCATATTTTGGCTTGAAACTATTGTTAGCATGAAACCACAAGTCAACGAACAGAGCGAACAGCTTTGTGCCGCTTTGATAGCGCAGTGAACACCACAGCTTGCTTTGATTAAAATGAAGCGCGGCTTGGCCCGGGTGCTAAGGCATGACTGCAACACCAGCAACCGGCAGGTAAACTGCAGCATGTGTGGCAGTTTTGCACGTAGTGTGACTGTGCAAGTGCAATTCTTTTGGGTATAACCAAACAAGGCCTTCACCAAGGCTTCAATAATTGAATGGCGGCCAACTGTTGAATTGAATTGAACTTTTTCCTGATGCAGTTTAATGTTTGAGCTTCAAAAAGATATCCGCTTAAACCCTCTGGTTGGTGGAATATCCAGTACCTAACCAAGTCTTTTCTACACCGCAACAACGAGGCACTCTAGACCAGGCATGCTACTTCGAAGTCGGCCTCCACTCTCTGGTCGGAGGTTCCCCCCAATTTTTTTTTAATCCTCCTTCCTGCTCTTAGACCATCATCTCGAGTTGTGCGCGCATTCACAGCAGACAATAAGGCACTCTAAAGAGGCCACATCAGCACAAAGCCCCAGTGTTTGTTTTTTTTCTTTTTTTTTAAATCTCCCATGTTTTTACTGCCCTCGCACCCCTGCCTTTCTCAACGCGATGTGCATTTGCGTGCGTGCCTATATGTGTGTACCTTCCACTTATGTAGCACTCCCACTGCGGAACCTTTGGACGTTCTCCAGACACTTTTGTTGAGCGGAGAACTCAGCGCACATGAGGTTTTATATTCTCAGAGTCAATTTAAAGCTGCGTGTGCACTTCATGGAGTGTTTGTTCAGATTTGTCTATTTGGTGTGTTCCACTTTGTTTGGGAAACATCCCCCCGCCCCCAATGGAAATCACGAAAATATCAATTTCAGGGTCATGCTGTTGCGATGATGAAACCTTGATTCACTGCACACGCAATGCTTTTGTCACATGTTGTTTTTATTTGTCTTGATATGGTAAAAGAAATATCACTAATAGATTATGTTGTCGTAAATTAAATGATAGGAAACGTCACCAACCACCCACATCATAGTCAGCACTCAGGCCAATCTTGATAAAAAAACAACTACAGAAATGAATCATGACACAACGATTACAAGGCGGTTAATCGTGAAAAGACCGAGGCCAAACTTTGGCAACGCCTGCTTTCATGGCATGTTTCACGAGTATGCGTGCGCACGTTTCACATGCAGTGTTCCCCATCGAAGCGTGAAACTAATGAGGTATCTTTTTGTCTTTTTGATCTTTTTTTTTCTCAACGCGACAGTGTCACGTTTGCCCTCTTGCACTCACATCTGGTTCACATCGCTGCCCGCCTTGTGTCTTCTGTCGTTCGGTTTTCGGACTTCAAAGTGGCTCGCGTTTGCACAAAGATACGTCGCACGTGCAGCGTGTATGTGGGCACGCGTGTCGGCTCATCAAATTGGTACAACGCGGACGCCTTCGCGCATGAAAGTCACTCGAGAGCAGATGTCTAATTGGAGCAATTTTCCTCCCTTCCAAGCAAAATCAGCAAACGCCTGACTGTCAGATGTCTCAAAAAGATCACCCTGAGTGATTATCCTGCGGTGTGGTACATATATATCCATAAACTAGCCTAATTTGAACCTTTTTTTCTCCCTTCCGATCAAAGTTTCAATTGTCTCATGTCTCAAAAAAGGTCTTGAGTGATTATCATGTGGTGTGAGGTACACACTTTGATAATCTGGCCTAATTTCAGCAAAGTCAGCAAAGACCCAGTTGAACAACATCTCTGAAAGCTGTTCCTGGGTGATTTTCTTGCGGTTTGGGGTGACTCAAAGTAATTTTATAGCTTTCCGATTAAAGTCAACCAAGGCCTGATTGTCAAAATCCTTTAAAAGATTATCCTAAGCGATCATCATGTGGTGTGGGATACACCTATATCGAAAATCATCTGCCCCCCCTCCCCCTGCCCACGCCGATCAAATACAGTGAATGACGAACTGTCGGATGTCTCAAAAAGATAATCCTGAATGATTATCCTGTGGTGTGGTGTAAAAAGCCATTATTCGCCGTTTCCAGCCTGTGCATTTCTCCCTTCCGATCAAAGTTCCAATTGTCTCATGTCTCAAAAAAGGTCTTGAGTGATTATCATGTGGTGTGAGGTACACACTTTGATAATCTGGCCTAATTTCAGCAAAGTCAGCAAAGACCCAGTTGAACAACATCTCTGAAAGCTGTTCCTGGGTGATTTTCTTGCGGTTTGGGGTGACTCAAAGTAATTTTATAGCTTTCCGATTAAAGTCAACCAAGGCCTGATTGTCAAAATCCTTTAAAAGATTATCCTAAGCGATCATCATGTGGTGTGGGATACACCTATATCGAAAATCATCTGCCCCCCCTCCCCCTGCCCACGCCGATCAAATACAGTGAATGACGAATTGTCGGATGTCTCAAAAAGATGATCCTGAATGATTATCCTGTGGTGTGGAGTAAAAAGCCATTACTCGCCGTTTGCAGCCTGTGCCGTCCAAATGACCATAAATGGGCGTACGCTACGCTGGTCGAATAAATGTCGAACTGATCATCTTACAACAGGGAGTAAAGTATGCTTGGCTGTTTTATTTGTTGGACTGCAGACATTTAGTGTTTTTCTTTTTTGTCAAAATTGACTTGTGATATGATTTCCTATGGGGAGGAAGGAGTGCATTTGGATGCACTTTAGTGGTGTCACTGTACATTCCTGCTGCCTTTTGATTATCATAACGCTGAGGGTTAGTGTCACGAGCGAGCCAGATGCTGGCCTTCGACGTAAGGACAAATCTATTTGTTGGGGTCGAGATTCTTAATCACAGCTCACTGCTATCCGACATGCCTGCCTGCTTGCCATCATCACAAGCACCCCGTTTATCTAAAAAAAATGACATGTTGAGAAGGGGCCAATTTCAGGGCAGTGTGGGTGGGGGGGTCTGCTCCAGTGAGTAATGAGTCAAGTGAGAATTCAATCAAAACCAAACAAAACTTTGGGGGGAGGAGGGGGACTGGCAAACAGACACGGGCATTTTTTACATGAGCATGGATGTAGAGGGGGCCCTCTGGGAGCGGTGCTGGAGCCACTTGGCACACAAAAAGCCGCTTTGATTGCTTGTTCTTCAGGCAGCTCATTTAAAGGTCCTAAATAAGAAAATACTTTCACTCACTCTCTTTCTCTCACACACACACACACACACACACACACACACACACACACACACACACACACACACACACACACACACACACACACACTTCGTCCGCAATGTCTCCGTCGTCTTGTCTTCCCTCGTATCCTAACAACATTGACATTTGGAAGGAGGCCCCCCGCTCAAGGTGAAAAGCCATAAAGTCGCACCCGCACACACACAAAATCTGGCTACGAGGCAGAGGAGGCACCCAGCCAGGGTTTTTCCAAGGGGGAGGTCACCCTAATTAACATACAGAATCATATTGTACACAAAGCGGGAGTGATATGAAGGAACATTTACACCGCAAGAGGGGACAAAATGATTTGTCCACAAAATTTCCCTGAGGATCTCCGCTTAAAATTATGTCGCACCAATGTATGGATAGTGGACTGTTGATGTACAAAGTCATACACATGAGCTTCGACATAAGTCTTGGGACACCTACAGCTGGCAGTGAGGGGGACGAGGATGGCTGTAGAAAAATAGTGAGCTGCAGATGTATCTCTGAGGAACACCACTGAAATTGATGCCTTATGTAAGGATGGGTAGATTTTTTTAGGGTTAATGTGTTTAAAAAAATGCATATACTACATACAGTTGGAGGACATGGAAATAAGTATTAACACCCCTCGAGTAAAAAGTGAGGAAAACAAGGAGCGTTGCGACAAAAACAATGGACCTCAAACATTTCCCTGTGGAACACCGCTCAAAATGATTTCTCACTGAAGGATGGAGTGTGGTGCAAAATTATGATGTATAGGAGACAAGAATATAAGTATTGAGACACCTACAGTAGGAAATGGGGAGCATGAAGGGATTGATCGAAAAGTAAAGGACCTCAAACATTTCCTTGAGGAACTCAATTCAAAATGAGTGTGAATTTTGCATACACGATGTCCACTTAATGGGACTCGTAAAGGAGGTGAAAATGTTATCAAGAACTGACATCATAGCGTGGTGGGTGGCGGAGGAGGTTCACATTCCAAAACTTGGCCCCACTTTTGAAGCGCAACCTTCGCTCTCATCATTGTTAGCATGTCATATTACACTGGACGTGACTTGTTTATCCTACGTGTGTTCTCCACGCTAACATGCGGCACACGGCTACAGTCACACGGAAATTAGGTTCACATCACGCATCCCTCCCCCCCCGCCCCCCCATTCCACTCAAACGCCTCGAATGTGCGCATGAGTGTGTCCTTCATTGCGAGGCAGAATCATGTTCTGAGGTCATGTGCACAGAAACTAGAGATGGACATGAAACTATTTCCATGTGCAAACTTATTCATCACAGACATATGCAAAAAAAAAAGAAAAAAGAAAACGAAATCCAAGCCTCCTCTGGGAGCACAAGGCTAATGCGAAGTTGTAGAAAACCATAATGGATCCCACCGTGCGTATATGTTTATGATGTATTATGTAGCATAACAGCATGACGTCTCCCGATATTAAACTCTTCACGTTTCCAGAGGCTGATTCTTTGTGATCTGACATATTGTCACTTCTCTACATAAAAAAATCACATTTCCACATGTATTTGTCACTTATGGATTGATTTACAAATGTCTTTCGAGATGTTGTTTTGTTATTTTATTTATTTGACTTTGTTTGCAGCAAGACTCTAAATACAGCTCAATACATTAGTATTATATTGCATAATTTCAAAATAATTTAATAAATTAAACAAAGGCATTTTTCAGTTGAAAACGTATTTCATTTCAAATATTTTACAATACTTTATCTGAATTACATGCAGTACATCATTTGAAAAAGCTTTGAATTAATTAAGACACATTTTCATTTAAAAAAATAAATCATTTAAAAACTAAAATGGAACTACATATCATTTCATTTATTAATTAAGCCACATTTTCATTTAAAAAATAAATCATTTAAAAAATAAAATGGAACGATATATCCTTTCATTTAAAACATGATGTAATTTCAATTAATTCAGAATACATGACTTACATTGTAACTAATTTGAAAAAGCAATATGAGTACAATTACTTCATGATACGTCATTGTAATTTTAATGAATTAAATTCAGTTTTAAGAAGGAATGTCTTTCAATTGTAAGTAACTGAAAACAATTATTCAAAGTAAAACAAAATTAGCTTGATAACTTGAGGTCATTCAAAAAATACACAATTTAAAATCTGAACAAACACAAAAATATACAAATGTAATTTTAAGCAATTTAAAATGGGTCCACAGACTTTTAATGCACCTTTTTAAAAATAAAGGCCAGCTAGGTTACCCTAGGCTTATGATCTCGTTGGTGTTTCGCCGTCAAAGCATAAAAGCTCAGGAGTTTTTGAATTTGGAACAAGAAGGAAAAGTCGCCATACCTGCCAGGCACAGCCCGAAGATGGTGAGCAGCACGAGTACGTAGAGAGACACGATGGCGTACTTTATGGCCGCCAAAGAGGTGAACTGAGCGCAACACTGATCCTGTTTCCTGCGCCGTTTTCCAGAACCTGATCGTGGGGAGCCAAAACAACAATCAATCCAAAGCGTTTAGTGCCAATGGCTAACAGCAAACAGTCAACACAATGAGACATTTGGCTTCCATAACGCGACACATTGAGAGTTTGCTTTGGAAGTCGGCCCGTCCGTGTCTGCGGTCAAGAATGCTTTACAGATTAAAAACATCAGATTAGTTTCTTCTGGGAACAAATTTGACAAAGGTTGGGGCCATGTGTTCAATAAAAATGATATGTGATCATTTTGCATGTTGTACATACATCCACCTGAAGGCCAAATGTTATTAAAGCCCTACGAAGTGAAAAGAGATAATAAACACATTTTCTAAATTTGACACACCACAGAGAAGAGTGTTGTGAACTAGCCTGGCCGAATTTTAATGATTAAAACTATATAAATCCCACACCTCTCAAACCCTGTGAGGCTGCACACACATACAGAATGTAACATCTCAACTACGAATGAACTACGCGGTCCATCTGTTCGTTAAAAAAAAAAATTAAATGTGGCCCCTGAAGACTAAAGTTTGCCCACCCCTGATCATTTGCCATGTGATGTCGCAACAATAAAAATCTTACAGTGGGCGCGACCTCACAGCAGCATGAATCCATTTGAACCGTGACCAACACACAGACACACATGCACACACACTTCCCTCATATGATCAAGAACACACTCAAGCGGAGCAAGACAAACACAGCTGTTGCAGATATGTGAGCGTGCGCGCGTGCGTGCGCGTACGCACGCATGCACACCACATGGTCACATGGTTGGAATGTAAAGAGGAGCTAAAGTGTCAAGCTCAGCAGGTCGAGAAGAAGACACGACAACTTGGCATCATGCAAACATAAGCAGGAAGTTCACTTTTAAGGCAGAAGTAGCTTGACTTCCTCCTAATGTAAACGCTTGCAGGTTAATGGAGGGTAGTTTAGTTTAGCATACGGGTTTTACACCACCTCACATATTGTTGCAGTAACATTTCCTATCCTACTAATCTTAAGATAAGGAAGTTGTGTCGTATATGTGATTGATTGGGAACAGGAAATAACGAATTGAATTCATCACTGATAGAGCTAAGCTAAACATCCAGCTTGCGTTTGTATGCTAAACTAAGCTAGCCACATCGTGCTGAAAGAGATGGATGTTAAATGTTCCCCGGCTGTTGTACGCGAGGATGACATAGTCTTTCGTAGTGACAGCTGTTTACATGTTTTTTTTTTTGTACCACAAAAGAAAGAACTTTAACTTCTTATTGACAGCCACAGCCCTAAGCGAAGAGCCCCACTACTTTTGTATGCTAAGCTAAGGTTAAAGGCTAAGCCACATTATAGGCCTACTGAGAAATGGCCGCCATTTATGTGAAATTTTCTAAAGAAAAAAAAACAAGCAAACACAAAAAACAAGGAATTAGCACTTCAAATGTGTGTAAAATACTTGCTGTTGTAATGGTTTGTGTCGCCCCAGGAAGCAAGTTCAGCGTGCCAACAGCTGATGTAGCTAAGCTAACTGCTTCCTTGGCTTCTCATGATAACTCGCTGTTAATGTTCTATTAGGTCCTCTGCTACTGTGCTAGGCTAAGCTAGCCACTTCATCCTGAGAGCTGTTTTTGTCTCAGCCATCATTCTGTTCGAGTTGTGATACGGCAGTAGCGTGTGGCACAAATCAAAAAGTTAAGGTGTTTATGACTGACAGAACAAATGTACCTGCTCTTATTTTAGGACAAGCTAAGCTAACGTGATACCGTCTTAGCCTCAATTAACCCAGAAAAATGTTTAGGAAGGAAGCAAAGCAACTTCTGCATGAAACTGCACTTTGCCAGGGTTCATTTTCTTGCAAACTTCCCGTTTACTCAATCATTTTTTTCACTGTGTGTGAGGTTTTTTTTTCTTTTCAAAAGAAAATAACATTTAAGGTTTCTCCTCTTCCTCCTTACCTTCATCGCACAGGTTGAGCTTGGACAAGTTATGTCCTTCAAAGCCGTCTTCGTACATGGACACGTTTTCCCGTTCCTCGTACGTACTCAAGTACATGGCCTTGTTCTCCATCGCCTGGCTGGGATGCAAACACGCACACACACACAGTCATATAGAATATGGATAAAGATGTTCCAAGCAAAACAAAATCAAGGAGGTCCAAGTGGAGATGGGTCGGATTTGTGTGCTTAACCTGGTCCTTACATTCCATGTCTTTGCCTTCGAGAAATACATCTCTGGGAATTTTTGAAAATTCAGCTAACCAAGCCCGTTTCACTTAGCGATCAACATTTGGGTGACCTCTCAAACATGAGTACACTCATTAATAAGTCTCAAGAACATGTTGGCCATTTCCAGGAGTCCTTCAAAGACAGAAAGGATTTTATTTGATGGCTAACATATTTGGACTGAGATGGGTGACACCAAATAGGGACATGTTCGTGATTTTGCCTTCGCATGCGCATGGAGACGTTTTATGATTCCTCATAAACAAGTACAGTTTAAAAGACAGTTTTACTTAAAAATATGGAATGTTTGAAAATCGGTCCCCGAAGCCAGTTTCACTTTAGCACCATGAAATTTGCTGAACAGGTCAGTCATGAGTCAACCCACCATAAAGTCTCAAGAAGCTTTGCTTAAAAAGTCGCAGTATGCTTGCCGTTTTGCTATCATTTTAGGGTCATTTTTTCCGATTTGCTTCACAATCTGAGCGACCTCGGGAAACAAAAACTAAGGTGGCAATTGCGAGGGCAAAAATTCCCAGGAGGCCGCAGTGGAATTGGCGCAGGGGGAAATGTACAGGGGTCGACAAAGCACTCAGTCCTGACTTTCTCATTAAGGCAAGCAGAAAGACAGTTGAACTGAAACTATTAAGGCTGCTTGGAGATACGTCCCCTGAACCCCCACCTTCCCCTCCCACACACACACACACACACACACACACACACACACACACACACACAAGTCCCTGCATGAGTGCTTGCATTCCCCGTGTATCTGTGTGCATGTGTGGTAAAGGATAGTGGGAAAGCAAAGAATCACTCCTATCTGGAACATTGTGCTGTCTCATGTTTGACAATTAAGAATGAATCACCATGAAATACTGACATTTTTTTTTTTAAAGAACAGAAACAGCACAATCTTCTACAAAACAAAACGTTCCAAGCTGTTGTACCATGCAAGAAATGAAACTAATTGCAGTACAATGCAAGAACGCTATTAAGTTTTTAATAACCCAAATGACAGAAGGAATGGTCCAAATTATATAAGTACCGGTACATGTTTTGCTTTGGGGGTGGGGGAGGGTTTGGCCACATTTTCACGATACGTCAAATTTTCAGGTGATTTTGTTTGAACATTCAGTGATTTTCACAAGAATGCTAGTTTTCCAATCACGGGTCAGCTTGTGAATGTCACACGACCAAACAGGTGAGCCATGATTGGGTGTTACCCGAGTCATGAGCAACTGTGATGTCATTATCAGCTGAGAGCAAGTATATTTTTTATTTTTTTTATTATTATTTTGGAGATGGGGAATTATAAACATGTTTCCTCAACGACAGGGGATCCCCAGATGCTTGCGGTTTGGCACTTGCAGATTCACCGATTTGTTTCCAAAGAAACAAACAAAAAAAGTTTTTGTGGAGAGGGAGAAACAGACAACTCCAGTTTCTCATGAAAGCTTTTCACAAATTGGAAGCTTAATATGTTTTGGAGAGAATTTTTGGGGTTTACAACCCCCCCCCCCCACACACACACACACATTTGTTTCCAAAGCATTTTAATGAGGGCCAATTATTTTCCTTATTCGCAGGCCAGCACATATTTTGTCCATATTTGAAATGTCATTTTTTTTGTGTTAGATCTGTTTAGGAGGTGCAATGTGCCCCACGATGTGAAAACTTGCCCAGTTATTCTGCTGACATCTTCGGTCACTTTATTAGGTACACCTGTGCAAGAAGAGTGTGGACAATTCTGATTGATCAAGGAGTATTTCATGAATGAGGCTCAAAAGTTGTTTCTCATATGTTGACTCAACTTGACGGGCGGCTGTACCTAATGTAGTGGCCCAAATTGAAAAACTTTATTCACTCACCTCATCAGCTGTCATCTGGGGGACGGAGAAAGCCTAAAAATAAGGGGCACAGCTCCAAGCTCTCATCCTCCGCCCCGCAGGACCGCAAACCCAAAGTCGCAGCTCCACAAGCACACGCCGTGGAAGGACGCACCGTGCACGGCCTCTCCTCCTCCCGCTGCAACAACAGACGATCGGACTATAGCGGGGGAATAAGTGCAACCTCCACAAAAACCACCACCGCGGTCCACGTGATCCAAAAAGTCAAGCAAAGTCCAGCTGGTGTTCTTCACCGGAGGACAGACTCCATCGTGGGCTGTGTGATTACCCCATCTAGTGATCATTTGTGGCAGGTGCATGGCATTTCCGTACGTTTTTAATTTGATCGATTTTTTAAAATGTTTATTATATTTTTAATCAGAACTAAGTATGTGAATCTTAATATTTGAGAAGTTAAATATAGATTTTTCTAATGAAAACGTTTCCGGCATCCGGCTGTAATTGAGGGCCATCAATTTGGGACAACCCCAATGTTCTGCACAAGCGAAAAGTTTCACATTAGTTTGAATTCATGTTAAGAGTTTCAAAGTATCATTTAACCTAGGGTTTGGATTTAAAAGTAGGGTTTCAAATTCGGTTTAGGTTGTCAAATTAGGGTTTCAAACTCGGTGCGTGCACAGGGTGGGGCTTAAAGGGTGACCATCAACCTGAACGGTGTGGAGGACATCCACCGACCCCTCCACCATTTTGTATTTGATTATTCACACTTGATGGGTTGGCAGGAATTCCACAAACCCAACTATTGTTGTTCAAAAAGTTGATTTTTCACGTCTTTAATCACCCCCTGTCGGGAATGCATGCAAATCCCAGGAGGTTTCTGCTAATCCACCGCTATAAAAAGAACAAGTTAGCATCAGAAGCTAATAAGCATTAAAAAAAAAAAAAAACATTAAAAGGTGGTCAAATATGACCACTAAGGAGCATCGTGAAATGAAGTGACTTTTAATCATAAATAATTGGCAGCTCTTTATGTACCGACACTGTAACTCAGGATGTTAAATAATTAGCTATGCATCAAAAGTTAGACGCTACCATTCTACTCTCGAGCCAGCTTCTTAGCATTCTTTATTATTCATGTTCAGCAGCAGCTGTTTGGACATTTTGCACTGAAGGAGACAAGGAGCTAAGTTTATGCTAACAGCTGCTAGTTAGCCGCTTACTCAGCGCGTGCTAGCTTGAAAGTTTTTTATTAATTTTTAAAAATTATGTATCAGAGCAGAAATGTTTTCTTCCCCCGCTGACTAAAAATACTCCTTCATGAGTCATTTCACTTCTTCCATCTGGACCAGCAGCTGGCCTTCTTCCACTTTTGACCTCTTGACCTTTGCCTTCCTGCACAAGTACGCCCACATGGGAGCGCCACTTCACTTTTTAAAGACAACCACCACCAAGGGAATAAATATCATATTTAAAACAAAACAAAAAAAAAATAAAAATACGATGACTCAAGCAGTTTTGCGGAGTCAAGCTAGCACAAACAAGCACTTAAAAATACAGACCGAATTTAAAATATTTTATTCACATTTCAAACCGTAACCGTGTAACATAAATATACAAACTTGTACAAAACATGTAAAAGCTATATTTGGGAACATCATAAAATCAATGAGAGTGAACATGGCATCCATTCAGGCGGCAAGGCTTCCTCAAAATAGTGCTTCAAAATCTGGTCGCCGAAAAAGACCAAGTAAAAGCCATCGTGCCACTTACAAAATGTGTCTCTGTTAAAATAAAGACCTCTCCAATAAACGCCTTACCTCTCATAAATGGATGAATTTTGGGCTAAACCGTAGATAAAGTGACAAAATATTATCAAATTAGGACCTGTCATTTACACCTTACCTTTAACAAACAAATCTCTTTCGGGTTAACTGTGGACAAAAGTCCATCCTACAGAATCTTCGAAAAGGAATTTGTAGGGCTCTCGTTTTCCAATACGCGTCTTACCTCTTGTAAAGTAACAAGTTGGGACTTTTCACGAAAGGCTCAAAATATTCGGAACAGCCGTCGCTATGATGCAGTGCGGAAAACGCAAGCACAATGACGAATACATTTGGAATAATGAATACCTCTCTTCGAATAAGTTCCTCAACCTTGTGGGGTCAGCAGAGGCAGGAGTCCAGGTGCTCGTTGATCTTTGACTCCTGCACGCTGGCCTGACAAACAGGACACGTGACCATCGCCGGCAAAGACGGCGACGACGACGACGAGGTGGCGGCGTGGCTACTCGTCGGCGCCGATTCCGTGCCGTCTTTGGTCTCCACCTTCAGCCTCTTGTTGAAGCCCTCAAAGACGCCGGCCAAGTCGTTCAGCGGTCGCTTCTTCCACTGAGGAGTGTTGGCGACGGCGTTCCACGACGGACGCTCGGACGGCGGCGGGGACGACGTGGATTGATGGTTCTTGTGATGATGATCCGAAGCGGAAGGCGAAACTAAAATCCGCGTCGGTGACTTTGTTTTACTTGGCGAGTCGGCGATGAGTGAATGATTTGCCAACTTGCCGTTGAACAAAACATCAATAGAGGTCTGCTTCAGTCGATCCGGTTCTTCATGCTTGCCGCTGCTAACGCTATGACGACCAACACCGTGGCTACCATTGCCGATGGCAAAGTTGCTCCCGATGCCGTGACCACCGACGCCGTAATTGTCGCCAACGCCTTGACGAGGCTTTTGGATTTTAACGGGCGATCCGTTAATGTTGACAAACACTCTGGTATTAGCGACTGATTTCTTGGCAGGTGCCTTCAGGTCCTGCGCCGCCGGCTGTCCCACCGCAGGAAGGACTCGAGCCGGGGGAGAAGGCGGCACGTGTTTCGCGACTGTGGAGGAGGCGGGGCCAGCTGACATCGTCACAGAGGAGGAATTCCCGCCCAGGACGAAGCCTTTGCCGCTGAATGCGATCACGTCCCGAATGTCCCGACTTCCTGAAATTGACAGATAATTATTCATCGTTCGATTAAACTTAATCTCGATGGATTCAATTTAAAATAATAAAAACATCAGAATTTGAAACATCTAGTAGGGGACCTTTTATTCAGATCGCAGAAAGAAATATTTCAAAGCCAAGGAAAAAAAACGTGGTGCTTTAAAAAAATGAAATAAAGTTAAAAAAATGGCAGAATGAATCGTATTTTTTTTAAATCTCAAAATTAAAAAGACAAATTTACTATTAAAAAATATTAAATAAGAGATAAGTAAAAATAAAACAACAAAATAACAAATGAGCGCCTAAGATGAGAAAAATAAACAATCCCTTGTTTGTTTGTTGATAATATAAACAGGCATACAAATATACAAACATGTACAATTCTATTCACAAAAAGATGAACAAAGAAAAAAAAAGATTATCCCCCCAAAAAAATCATAACACTACCTGCTGGCTTTTCAACAGCGGGCATCTTTTTGTCTTTTTTGGCCTCCTTCTTCTTGCCATAGCCGTCGGGCTCCTTTACCTTGGTGTAGGTGCCCCCGCACGTCCTCTGGTGGTCCTCCCACCAGGGGTCCAGGGCCGAGGGGGCCCGATTCATGGCCCTCTTGACGAAACCCAAGTACAGCTTGCGCGTCTGGCACGGCCCGTCGCAGCGCCACCAGTGCTGGCGGTACACGTCCACCTCGTCATTGAAGTTGTGGTACACCTGGCAGGAAGGGGGGGGGGGGGCTTCCATTAAAGCAAGAAAGAATTGCGTGAGGGAAGGGAAGCGAGCGCAGGGGCTCACGGTGATGTTGGCGCCGCTGTCTTTGTTGATGCGGTTCATGTGCTTGCAGAACTCGGGCCCGTGACCGTCACGGTCTCGGTTGTTCTGCGTCACGAACAGCAGGGCGTGGATCATCTCGTGCAGGAGCGTCTGACCAATACACCCCAAGCATTATACAACAAAACATGCATTATACAATTATATCAAAATACGATTATTACACATTTGTAAAAATAGTGCTATGAAACACCCGACAAGGGGTGGTCAAGCAGGATATGCGAGCCGTCGAGGTGGTCTCACCTCCACCAGGTCTTTGCGGGGTCTGAGTTTGAGCAGCGGCTCGCTGAGTCTGATCGAACAAAGTCCGCCGCGACCCTCGTAAGAGCACACGCCGGCACACCTGCGACAACAGACAACATTTAGCATCACGGAAAACAGCAACAGAGGATTACAGGATGCCACTTGAACATTTAGACCTGGTGAAGCTAATTCTGAGATTTGCTTCAAAATACCAAACATATTTGAAGAGAATTGCTTCAGAATTGCTTGCTTGACCATTAGAGTTTCTCGTTGTTGGCCTTGAGTGCACGCTTGTCAAGGAGAAAGACATGATCGAAGAGGGGAAGTTTTTTTTTTTTTTTTTGATTTTTAAGTTAGGCTTGACTGGCCACTTTAGAGTGCCTCGTTGTCACAGCGTGGAAAAGCTCTGCAAGGATTTGGTGGGATCAATTCAAGTCACCTTTGGCTTTAAAGTGCATATACAGTATATGTCTATGCACGACTCACAGGGTCATCCTGGGGCTCCACTTGACCTCCACGCCGCTCAGTTTTCCCCAAAAGAACCTGTCGTTGAACTCCAGGAACATCGCACGCACATCCGGGGTGGGGTCCAGCGTCTCCCACGACGCGTCCACGACGGATAGCGGTCTCTCGGCCTTCCAGGGAGCGAGAGGCCCGTCGTTCGCGTCATTGTCGAACTGCTCCTGAAGCTGCAGGGCAAGCGCATAGTCGTCATCCATGTTAACTCTGAACCCAGGGCCTCCGAAAAGTGACATCCACACTGCAACTCTGCGAGCGCCTGTGGAGTGTAAACTTCGTGGCTACTTATTGTCAAATAAGAATTTTTTTATTCGACAAACTAGGGAAATGAACGACTAGCTGAGCTGTTTACAACATTTGCCGCCAGTATAGCCCATAAAGGGCGACTTGATCCGGGTACTGATTTCAAAATAAAAGGAGTTGTCCAATAATTGGTGTGAGAAAAGTGATGTAACACCGTGCCATTTTAAAGGCTCTCAATCAAATAATATTTAAATGGATTTATAACCGTAGTTCTGTATGTTCCGAGTAAGTGTGAACATCCCCAAAATTCAGAAATGTTACACTGACAGGACCACATTCACTTCTGCTTTTGAGTCTAATTAACTTGATAGAAACGAACTTCCGTATCCGGAAGTCAGTGGGACAGTTAAAAACACACTCGGTGTTTATCAGTTGTTCTCAAATAACATGACATACTGAAAACTCGTTTTTATGATCAATTCACAGACACAAATAAACATATTTTCATTGAAATTTGATTCATCGTGTTTTAAAAATAGATTATAGTGGGCCAGCCTTTTTTTTTCCCGATCTCATGACGTACGAGGGTGTCACCCTGCTTCCTGTTTAGGTTGCTAGCTGCCATGAACCATTTGAACCTCGAATGACTCCTTTTCTGTTCATTTTAGCCTATGTTTCTTAACAATTTTGTCAAAGGTTGTAACTTAGTCACAATTTAAGATGTCCGAACCGGGAAACAGACTCCGCAGGTTGCTGGAGTCGCCCAATTTCGACCCACAGAATTACGTGAAGCAGCTTTCCCAGCAGTCGGATGGCGATCGAGACCTTCAGGAGCACCGACAAAAGATCCAAAACCTGGCCGATGAGACGGCCCAGAACCTGAAAAAGAACGTCTACAAGAACTACCGGCAGTTCATCGAGACGGCCAAGGAGATCTCGTACCTGGAGAGCGAGATGTACCAGCTGAGCCACATCCTAACGGAGCAGAAGAGCATCATGGAGAGCATCACCCAGGCGAGTGTTGCCATGAGAAACTAAAATATGATGTGCTTAGCAACTTTACCTACACAAATAATGTCCCCCTAATGCAGGCCCTGTTATCCACCGACAAAGATGAAACCTCCAAGGAGATGCAGGCCGCCTTCCCTAAGGAGAGTGAGGAGGTGAAGCAGAGGAGCCTCACCTCCCTTCTGGAGAAGGTGGAGGGAGGCAAGACCATCATGGACACCCCCGGGAGGCACCTGGTATACAATGGCGACTTGGTGGAGTTTGATGTGGACAACATGTCTCCCGTCCAGAAGGTACACGCCTTCCTCATGAACGACTGCCTGCTGATCGCCACCTGGCTGGCCAACCGGCGCGGGGCCGTAAAGTACAAGTACAACGCCTTGTACGACCTGGAGAGCTTCGCCGTGGTCAACGTGAAGGACAACCCACCTATGAAGGACATGTTCAAGATCCTCATGTTCCCCGACAGCCGCATCTTCCAGGCGGAGAACAGCAAGATCAAGAAGGAGTGGCTGGAGATTTTGGATGAAACCAAGAAGAACAAAGCCAACAAAGAGCACGGCAAGAAGGAGGAGGAGAAGACGCCGACGTCTCCCATTCGGGTTGAAGTTTCCACCAATCCTTTTGATCAGGATGATGACGACGAGCAGGCTGAGGTGGGGTTGCAAAATCCTATTCATATTTTAAATTGGAAACTTCACATTGGACATCTGGGTGGGAGAGAAGAAGGCTCAAATCATAATTCAAGCCTTAATTGCTCTGCATTAGTCAAATGACATGTAAACGGTTTGTTTACTAGTGGTGCCATCGGACATTTTATCACCCAGAAGTATGTGCGCCATTGTGGTATAAATGCCTCCTGTCAAAGAACCTATGATGTAGTTTTAACTGAAAATATTCCACCTCTTTTCTACCTGAGGTGGAGGAGAGTGTGGACCTCGGTCTGGAGTGGATCCAGGAGCTGCCCGAGGACCTGGACGTGTGCATCGCCCAGAGGGATTTTGAGGGTGCCGTGGACCTGCTGGAAAAGCTCAATGAGTACCTGAAGGAGCAGCCGCTGACGACCAAGGTCAAGGAGCTGCGGGCCAAGGTGGACGAGCGAGTGAGGCAGCTGACCGATGTCCTGGTTTTTGAGCTGTCCCCGGACCGCTCGCTGCGCGGCGGACCTCAGGCCACTAGGAGGGCCGTGTTGCAGCTCATCAGGCTAGGTGATTATGTTACAGTACACCAAAAAGAAGGAACCGCATTCAACAGCAAATTGACAGTTAAATGAATCAATGTCAAGAGACAAAATAACACAGCGGCAACACGGCATACCGACAAAAACTGAATGTTCCCAGGCCAGTCCACCAAGGCGTGCGAGCTGTTCCTGAAGAACCGCGCGGCGGCCGTGCACACGGCCATCCGGCAGCTGCGCATCGAGGGCGCCACGCTGCTCTACATCCACAAGCTTTGCAACATCTTCTTCACGGGCCTGCTGGAGACGGCCAAGGAGTTCCAGATGGACTTTGCCGGCAACACGGGCTGCTACTCGGCCTTCGTGGCGTGGTCCCGATCGGCCATGAGGATGTTTGTGGACGCCTTCAGCAAACAGGTGAGGCCGGGGGTCGGCAAAATATGGCCTACGCTACTTTCTTTAATCCGACCCGTCAATCACTTACATGATCAACAGTTCTGGAACGTTCGTTCCATTAAATTAGCTGCTTTTTTTTTTTGGTCTAATCATTGACGATGTCGGGGCGTGGCATGAAGGTGTTCGACAGCAAGGAGAACCTGTCGACGGCGTCCGAGTGTGTGAAAGTGGCCAAGGAGCACTGCCTCCAGCTGACCGACATCGGCCTGGACCTGACCTTCACGCTGGAGTCTCTGCTGGTGAAGGACGTGAAAGCGGCCCTGCTCAGCTACAAAGACGTCATTGTCGAGGCCACCAAGCATCGCAATTCTGAGGAGATGTGGAGACGGATGAACCTCATGACGCCGGAGGCTCTCGCCAAGCTCAAGGTGATCACAACTCGAATGGGAACAGTTGGATCAAGCGTGGCTTGATTGGTCATGCCCGGAGAGGGAGGCAAGGATGACGTCATCGAAAAGTGACTGCAGCGTTAATGTCGGCAACGCTACATTACTGTAGTATGGAGCTCACCCATGACCCACATGTCAATGATTATCGATAGGTTTTAAAATACAACAGAAGTTTTGATTTACTCTCTTTTTTTTTCGTCTGCACGCAGGAGGAGATGCGCGCCAGCGGCATGTCGACGTTCGACGCGTACACGGGCGCCGACTGCTGGGTGAACCTGAGCTACACGCTGGTAGCCTTCACCAAGCAGCTGCTGAGCTTCCTGGAAGAGGCCCTGAAGCTTTACTTCCCCGAGCTGCACACGGTGCTGCTGGAGAGCCTGCGCGAGATCGTGGTGGTGGCCGTGCAACACGTGGACTACAGCCTGCGCTGCGAGCAGGACGCCGACAAGAAGGCCTTCGTGGTGCTGAATGCCGCCTTCCTGCACGACTGCGTGCTGCCCGAGGTGGAGCGCCGCTTTGAGGAAGCCGTGGGGAAGCCCGCCAAGCAGCTGCGGGAATTACGCAAGAGCACCCGGCCCGTCAGGATCAACCCAGAGAGCACCACGTCTCTTGTCTGACCTCCTCTATGCTTCCCTTTTCACCCATTGGACTTGAATAAAAGGAATGAAGGGGTGGAAAATTACCTGAAATTTTTTGGGAAAATTGCCGTAAATACAGTGAACCAACATACAGTACGCCTATTTCTTGTGAATGCAACCTGGCTATCAAAGGGCAGTATTGTCTTGTAGAGACAAATTTAAGATCGTCACAACTACAATGAGGACACAAGTCCTTTGCTGCCATCTTGTGGCATGTATAGGAAATTACATTTCATCTTGAATGACATGAGATTGACCAGGTGGAAGTTTGGTCCTCAAGGTGGGTAATTTAAACGAAAGAGAGCAACACAACAATTCTGCCTTTACTAAGATAAGACTGCTCACATTTTGATGGACAATGTCTGCTAGTGGCGTATACGATATCAAAGAATATTCTTGAATCATGTGACGAATGGATACAAAAGAGGGATATGAAAAGGTATCACTGCACATTTAAACAACTAACTGCTATACTAGTTTTGAACGCATGCACACGGTAATAATTAACATCTTTTTACAAATATTTGGGAATTTATTAACCGCACCATAATCCCTATTTTTTTTCCTCAAAACACCCGATATCGATGTGTTTATTACGATGATCAAGTACCCAAATTTGATCACTACCCTGATTCTAATTGGCATCACCGGTACCCTTTTGTGGCAGTGTCAACACATCAAAAGCCAAAATTACCTTTCCCCTGCGCGAATGAATGCACAAGTGTGTCAAATGTACTCCTTGCGCGGCTAATTTTAGTCTACTCACCGCACACGATTCCCGCCTCGTTATGATCGCTCACGCTGAGGGAATTCTGCGCCAGGAGCAAATCGGACCACGCTCGAGTGGAGGAATTCATTCAGGGATGTGTGTCCGGGGGATTACTCATGTGTTGCTTTCACATGCCTCACTTGACACAAAAAGCCAGCACGAGAGTTGTAACAGAAGAGTCGGAATTTCTCCTCCGCATGGCACATACAATCCAGGAGTGGTTTCTTGCAGCATGCTGAAAACCTGCAGTCAGATATACAGTATAGATGACATCAGCGTCTGGTTTGTGGTATGAAATAGGGACACGATATCAGGTGTTAAACTTCACACACAGTCATGTAAAAAGTGGAGTAGTGATTGGACAATTGCTTCCTTGGTGTTCTGTAAACCAAACCTAGTATGCAACTGTATCTGGATTTTGGGCTGTTATATTTCCACTTCCCCTGTAGCTTCACCCCTTGCAGAGTTCATACCTGTATAAGATTTTCCATCGCGGAGTGCAGGAACTTCTGCAGAAAAAAAAAAACCATTCTTGTTGCCGTTTATGCAGAACAGCAACATGGTTTTTCCATTCATAAAAGGGGCTGACCTCATTTTCTTTTACTCACGTCTGATTTTGTAGGATTTCGAATGTGAAATAATCTTCAGGTATCACCTCAGAAGACAGAAACCCGCTCTGTGTCCTTCAGTGTGGTTTCTCCTGTTGTGTGTTCAAATCCTGCAGCCATCCATCAACGTCTGCTCAAGCAAGCCCCTCCCTTCGCTGGCCGTGCGCGCATGCGCACGACCCGCCTGCCAGAGAGCTGTCCGCAGACGTTCGGTGCTGGAAGTCTTTGGACCGGGCGCGATGGAGGAAGAACTGAAATGTCCGGTGTGCGGCTCCCTGTTTAAGGAGCCGGTCCTGCTGCCCTGCTCCCACAACGTTTGCCTGCAGTGCGCGCGCAGTATCAGCGTGCACACGCCGGACGGGGAGCCCGCCGCGGCCGTGCAGCAGAGCCGCGCGTCGGCGGTCAGCTCGGAGTACGACTACCTGGACGTGGACAAGATGAGCCTATACAGCGAGACGGACAGCGGCTACGGCTCTTACACGCCGTGCCAGCTCAAGTCGCCCAACGGCGTGCGGGTGTTCCCCGCCCCGCAGCACCCCCACCAGCAGCAGCAGCGGCTGTGCTCGCTCACCTGCCCGCTTTGCCATCGCAGCGTCTCCCTGGACGAGCGAGGGCTGCGCGGCTTGCCTCGCAACCGGCTCCTGGAGGCCATCGTGGCGCGGTACCGGCAGCACCGCGCCGCCTCTGCCTCCGCCGCCTCGGGGGCGGCGGCCAAGTGTCAGCTGTGTGACCGCAACCCGGTGGACGCGGCGGTCATGTGCGAGCAATGTGACGTGTTTTACTGCAACGCCTGCCAGCAGCGGTGCCACCCGTCCCGCGGCCCGCTCGCCAAGCACCGTTTGGTCCCGCCGCCTCAGCAGCGGCCGGGCCAGGCGGCCTCCTGCGCGGCCGCGGGACAGCCGCCGGCTACCGCGCGGAAGCCGGCGACGTGCGCGGAACACGAAGCGGAGAACTTCGTCATGTACTGCTGCAACTGCCGGGCGCCCGTGTGCGCAAAGTGCGCCGAGGAGGGACGGCACGCAAAACACGACGTCAAGCCCATCGCCCTCATGTGGAAGCAGCACAAGGTACGCCGCGTCGTCGTGCAGGAAAGGAATGGTGGTCCTCGGTTTACGATCGAGTTCCTACATGGGTGACGTAACTCAGATCTGTGCGAAAATCGGAACTTGCCGTCGTTTAAAATGACAGTCAATGAAAAAAACAAAATGGAAACTCGCCGTTCTGCAGTTTCCTCTTAGACTAAATCCAACCCATTGAGATGTAAAAAGTAGAGCATCTAAAACAACTATATCTCGCTCTCTCTCTCAATATATATACATAGATAGAGATGAACAACTAGTCTGCTTGCTAGCGAGCGACCAGTTTATGTTCACAGTCTGTTACCATGGCGACATACAGAATTTCTCGAACCTGACTCTCTTCACCGGCTAATTCTGACATTTGCCTCAAGGTTACAGACCCCGTCAAGCGACATTTTTTGAGTGTTTCGAAGAGTCTGTTGGCGTGGGCGCTTTAGAGCGCCTCATTGTCGGCCATGAGTGTGCGCACGTCCAGCACAGAAACACGAAAGAGCTTGTGGTGTTTTCCAATTTACGAGACATTTGTTTTCATCTTTACAGTGATTCTTAAGTTAAAAGAGAGGAGGGGGGGGGGGCTCACCTTCAGCGTTATGAGGAGTACATAAAATTTTTGAATATGCAATATATTTTTTCTTTATCGTATCCATTTGTCACTTTTACCTTCCCTTCCCTAATGGTGTCTTTTTGTCTCTTCCTCATTTTGCTTCCCCCCTTCCCCCAAGTAGAGGCCCCTCATAAATGGACCGTAAAAATCCCATCAGGGGGACAGTGGGAGAGGGGTCGTCTCTAAGCATCACATGAATAAGATATGCTCATTTATACAACGTCCAATCACGTCTTGGTAGCTCCACTGCATTTGGTCCGAATCCTACATTTCAAAATTCCTCTTCTTTTTTTTCTACCCCCCCCCCCACCCAAATAGTTCAAATGAAGCAAAAATTCACGAATTGGTTCGTACTCACGCTTCCACGAAAAGTAAAATCTCGAACTCTGAGGATAGATGTGTGGAATTAAATCCAGCACTTCAGGTTGTTACGAGATGCTGTTACCATGGTAACAAGAGCAGAAGTGTGCCCGGTAACGTTCCAGATGGCAAGACCGAAACAGGTCAGCCTTACTCGCCTTTTACCTCGGGGGGGCAGCATCTCACGCGCACACTCCACTACTCTGTATGGACTTGAGCGCCTTTCTTTGAGGCTACTGGCGTGGCGGCTTTAGAGCGCCTCGTTGTTAAGAGGGTGCAAGAGTAGTGTGGTGGTGGGGGATTACAGTACAATAACTCAAGGCAGTTCTGGCGGACTCGAGCACTGAATGTAGGTTAATGTGCACTTTGTTGCACTTCCTTCCTCTCGCTCACAGCCTACACAGCAAACATTGTGTGTGAGTGTCAGTGAGTGTGTGTGTGTGCGCATTTGTGTGTGTGTGTGTGTGTGTGTTTGTGTAAAAGCAACCCACCAAATATAGCCCAGCGTGTGTATGATTTATTTTGGGTAACTCTACGGCAGGCCTCGTAGAAGGATATGCCAGTAGTGGAACAATGAGCCGTGGGTGTTTCCATGGTTACGTGCCAGCCGGAATTCGAGCTCCCTGAAAAGTACTTTGGAGTTCTACCGAGGGACTCGCATAGTGATCCGGAACTGGCGCTTTGCTTTGTGTGTGGATGTGGAGGCGCATTTCGAGAGGAGGAGAAAAAAAAAAAAAAGCAGCGAAGGATTGCGAGTCGAGGGCAGATGAGAGGATGACGAGGACGAAGGGGCAGAGAGCAGATTGTTTTTGACCTTGCGCCGGCGTGCGACGCGCTAATGCCGGAACACAGCTGTCGCCGAGGAGGCAAAAAAAAAGCCACATGAAGTCGAAATTGCGAATTCGCATTGACAGCTTCCAATTCACGTCTGGAATTGTATTCTGGAAAATTGACTTTTGAATGACCGTATACAACGCGTTGCATCTCGAGAGTGACATTGTGATGCAGTAAATAAAATTGTCCGTTTTTAACAAAACAGGCCGTGTCCACTCACCCAAACGGAAAGCAGAATAGCAGCACAAACACACAAATGAGGAGAAATAAAAGTGGCACGGGTGAGGGTCGTAAATGCCCCCCCCCCCATCCCCCTTGCCGATTACTCCGGCAGTCGTTTTGACATTAAGGTCAAGCATTTGGGAAGGGCGTCGACAGCCTTTTGTTCTCCTCCCGTGGTCATCCATTTCGGCTCGAGGATAACCCCTGACACCTTTCCACGACTACCCGGACTGTGCTTCAAGTTCCATAGAGCATGAAGCACTGCCGATGCACAACAACTTCATCTGTGCTGGTCCACATGAGAAGATGATGGGATGTGACTGAAAGGTCAAAAAAAAAAAAAAAAAAGGGGGGGGGGAGTTAAAAAAAAAAAGTGCAACCCAGTTGAGTAAATCAAACACACCCCTCATGAGGCAAACGCGATGACGATCGAGGGAAAGCCCCTCATCATCCGTCATTTCGCTTGTTAGCAAAGCCTTGGCGCGCAACCCGGCGCGGGGCCCCGACAGCTCGGTGGGCCAGATGGTCTCCACGGCGACGAGCGCTGCCTGCCGAAGGGTGCACTTGATTTGTGACTCATCAAGTCATCCCGGCGCGCCCGAGGGGGGGGAGGGAAACCACCCTATAATGTGTGTGCGTGGTCAAGTCATGCACGTGTGGCGCGGATTATCGACGCGGCGCATTAAGGGCGCAAGTAAGGAGGGCCCGATGATGAATAAAACATAAAAACCATACATGTGATGACTTAAGTCCCTCTCCTAGGAGGCAGTTAATGTTAATGAGTTTTGAAAATCCGTTGCTAGCATCGACTGGCTGCGTATGGCATGGAAGGATGTACAGCGGACAGGGACCAGGCAGGCCGGCGAATAGCAAAATAAAAAACAAATTAAAAAAAAATCATCAATGTATAATAGACGCCAATTACGGCTTCATATACAAGGTGTACAATGGTTGCTGGGATTATTTTTTTTTTTTTTTTAATAATCGTTTATGAATTTTGATTATTTTGAATGGTGGTTCACCAGATTCCCTTTCCTCAATAAACTCACGCAATAGGCCCGGACAAAAAATGAAATACTTGTCATCATTTACTCAGCCGATGTAAAGGGGGTGACTTTGCTGTTGTTTGCTGCCATGGTGTGTGCCACACTAAACATGGACCAGAGGAAGCAAAGTGTCCCAGGAGATTAGAAAGAAATTTATAGACCATTTTACCCACGTGTGTCAATTATATAATTCCCAGTGAGATGTTCTGACATGTTTTAGGTCATATTTTTGCATTGGCTGATTTTGCTCAACTGGCTTTGCATGTGTGTCGAGCATCAACTGTCTTTTACGCTTCTTTCTGTGTGTGTGTGGGGGGGGGGTGTTTGAGTGGAGGAAGAAGGAGCAGGTGGATCATGTGGGTGGCGCCACGGCGGACTTGATTTATCACTATTGGGCACGTGTGTGGGCATGTTTCCCTTTGTCCTTTCTTTTTTCAATGAGAGGCTCGAACACCCCCCCTCCCCCCAAAAAATAAGACACAGCTCGACGTCTGTCCAGCTATCCATCCATTTTTTTTTTCTTGCAGTGTCAACTCTCGCAGGCCCTCAACGGCGTCTCGGACAAAGCCAAAGACGCCAAAGAATTTCTGGTTCAACTCAAGAACATGCTGCAGCAGATCCAGGTAATGATGTCATAAAATGTCTTTTTTTTTTTTTTTTTTGGGAGGGGGGAGTATTGATGTAACCATATTTTTAAAAAATAATTGTGCTAGCAATGCACTCGCGCCGCAGCAGAGCGAACACGCTGACCTTGCTGCCGTCGCCCGAGGACCGGCGAGGCCAGCATGAAATCAACAGACGTCCTGGTTTGTCCGCGCAACATTTGCAATTTTCGTCTGTTGAATTCAACCAAGTCACGTGGCGGATTAAAACGAGTCATCTCAAGGTTAATTAGTCCCTTTTTGGGGGAGGGGGGACGGACGCGTCCTCCTCTGTGACTGTGGGCTTCACTGCCACACTAAGTACACGATTAATCCGCTTTTTACTCCATTTTTGTACGACGACAAGCACCTGCATTACGACTGGTGGAAGGAGGATTAAAATGTGTTACGCAATAACAGCACTGTGCCATCAATTAAAATAAAGGAGATTCTTTCTACAAAGAGCTTTTTTTATATATTCCCCAGCTCAGACATTTTTAAGAGCCTGTAAAGAATCCAGAGATTTGTTGCTAAATACACCACAAAAATGCATCTACCCTTTCGATAGTCCACTGGTGTGGCTGCTTTAGAGCGCCCACGTTGTTGGCCTCGAGTGCGCACGCATCACACGAAGAAAGATGGAAAATTGAGGAGCCGGGATTTTATTTATTTTTTTGTTAGTCCAACAACCGGTGTTTGGACCAGGGCTTTAGGCTGCCATGGTCACTTTAGAGTGCCTCGTTATCAACTGTGAGTGTGCGCGCATCACACAGAGAAAGATTTGAGTGGGAAGGGGGGGAGGCACCTACACCCTGAAAAATATGTGGCCACTTTAGAGCGCCTCGTTGTTGACCCTGAGTGCAGAAACCCAGACGCCACAATACATACAAAAGCTACCCACACTAACCCTCGCATAAAATTCACTTGATGCATTTTTTTCATAAATGTCTCAGAATTTGGGTTGACAGTCAACTCAAAAAAAAAAAAAAAAAAAAGAAGAGCTTCCCTTTTTTTTTTTGCCTAAACGTCACTTTGGATTAGGATGTCTAAACGTTGCTTTTGCGTGACACAGGAGAACGGCGTGGAGTTCGAGGCTTGCCTGGTGGCTCAGTGTGACTCGCTGATCGAGGCGCTGACCCGACAGAAAGCCAAACTCCTGACAAAGGTCACCAAGGAGAAGGAATACAAGCTGAAGGTAAGGTTTTTTTTTCCTTTCATTTGTCACAAACGCTATTCAAAATCAATAGCTTTCCAGCCACAAACAAAGACGATTGATCCATGGCAGTCGGGAGGGAAAGCGATAAAATAAACACTGCAATTTGATAGCACATCCATTTGACCGGATGCGAGGTCGGCACAAATCGATATTTAGGTCGCGTCAGTGACCGACGCACTGTATAGCTCAAGTGCAGCTTTTTTACATGCCGCCGGCCATTCATTCCTTAAATCATCTTTTATACTTTCTGGAAACTACAGCGACACATACTTTGCTCAAACCAGACAAAAACAAACTCTGTTCAAGTCAGGTCTTTTTTTTTTTTAATTATTGTTAGCTTTTCTTTCGTTTTAACATTTTAAAAAAATTCTTGATCGTCAACTCAAAAGCTGTGCTGATCTCAAATCCGAAGCGATGCAACGTCAGCATCGACTGGAATTTTGTTGTCAGTGGAGTGCCCTACAAACCTGAATTTCACAAACAAGCTGGGCGAGACCGTCGTCCACGCTCACCCGGTGAAAAATGTACAAAAGGTCAAACAAAATTTGAAGACTGGCGACTGACAACAGCAGCTTGCTCAAGCACCAAATCTAAAAAAGCAGTTAAACAAACCCCCCCCAAAAAAAACCCCAAAAAACTTTCTTTCATAAAACAGGGTCAGAATTCTGCACAGTTTATTTAATTTTGTCAGTCCAAAACAACCGATTCTTCCCATGGAAAGGTTTTTCTGTCAAAAGCGTCCAGCTGTTCTTTTCGCACTTCAGCCTGACACAACTCCCACTAAAATCTCTCCACACAACCGCGTCACCACCAAACTTGCATCTGCGCTTCAGCGTTACATAACGACAACCCTTCCAGGCTGGAAAATCTATTCACACTGGATTATCTTTTGTCTTCTCCCCCTCCCACCCCCCACACTTCCCCCAACAACATGCTCAAGTCGACTTTGATCCCTTTAAAGCAACGCGTTCGTCTTTCAAAGTCTCACCAAATTATTTTGGCGTGATCAAATTTGAAATTGGAGTTCCGTTTGAAAAGGCACCGCACGATTGCCTCGCAGCTCTTTCACGCCGCTCACAATTGTCCCGCTGACAGGTGAATAATCAAGCATGATCCATTAGCCGTCAAATTAATGCGCGTGACTGCGGCTAATTAACATCGCTTCTCATTTTCGGACTGCGCTCGTTAATGCGGCCATGAAATGAGAAGGACTCTCAAAGATAGAAGCTTTTTTTTTTTTTTTAATTCTTTCTAGCTGAAAGATAACAGAAAAATCAAAAGGTTTGTCTTACTCGTGTACAAGTGGATCAATTTGCTCGACCGCGCAGTCTTTACGAGAACACCGCTAACCTTCACAAATAATTAGCCTCAAAGCATGCCTTAACATCCTCTGACACCGAGTAGGATTTCCCATTCGATATGCGCAAAATCTAATTACCTCCCTCAACCCCCTCACTGGCTACACTTCCATTGTCGTCCATCAGGTGGCGCGCGACCAGATCACCCACTGCACCATGAAGCTGCGGCAGACCACGGGCATGATGGAGTACTGTCTGGAGGTCCTCAAGGAGAACGACCCCAGTGGCTTCCTCCAGGTAAGACGAATGGCCCGGATAGCAACAAGAAAAAAAAATTGCATTCTACTGTAAATGACTCAGTAACTGCAATAATATTTGTCGTTTTTTTTTGCCGAGGATAAAGAATATGCGCATTGGTATATTGTCTGTCTTCAACGGTGTTTTGGAGTTCTAGCTAGAGCCTAACGGTTATGCTAAAACGGATTGCTAATCACAAGGGTTCTTACCGTATTTTCCGCACTACGGAGTATAAGGCGCACCTTCAACGAATGGCCTTTAAAAACTGTTTTCATATATACGGCGCACCGCATTATTAGGCGCATAGAATAGAAGCTACAATAGTGGCTGCGGTTGTGTTATGCATCCATTAGATGGAGCAACGCTAAAGGGAATACAATACAATACATCTTCATTTATATTGAGCCTTCACAACGTGTTTTAAAAAACTCTTAAAATACTACCGCCAAAAAAATCTGAATAGTGATCCACATCGAAGGTGCATCGGATTATAAGGCGCACCGCCGGCTTTTGAGAAATTTGAATACTTTTAGGGGCGCCTTATAGCGTTAATATTGATTGCCGCCGCTTGTTGACGCCCCCCCCCCACAGATTTCGGATGCTCTGATCAAGCGCGTGGCGTCGTCGCAGGACCAGTGGGTCAAAGGCAACCTGGAGGCCAAGGTGGGCCCCGAGTTTCAGCTCACGCTCAACACCGACACGCTCCTGCAGACCATCCTGCAGCTGGATTTCTGCCAGGGCAAAGGTACACAAACAGAATCCGCATGGCTCTTTAAATATTTCTTCCTTCAGACTGTTTCTGTACGACTCCCAAGTCGGAAGAATGAGGAGCGAGCATTGTTTGGCAGCCTTTATGACGCACCGTCATATTCAAAGTGACTGATCGCGTTCTCCCCGTCAACCTTTGTTCAAAGCGCTACGGCCGCCAGATCCCGAGATTCAATTTAAGGCTGCCTGTTCGAATCACGCTCAGAATGATTCGTTTTTGGGATGACCGCACGTTGCATTCTGAACATTTCCGGCACTTGTACGGCAGACGTTTTGACGCTAGTGTGTGCATTATCCTCAAAATGGTATTTGCAGACGTGCAGGACGGCCCCTTATTGAAACAAATGCAGCGGCAGGCAGCGGACAGTGCTGGAGCTGATGCCGACGCACAAAGTCCAGGAGGTATTATTTCCACGGAGTTGTCGTCCCCGACCTCTTTTCCCACCACCCCCACACCCCCCTAAGCACTCCCAGTCTAGTGTGGTTGGAAACTCGTTTTCCCGTCCCCGACACCCACTCACGCATGGTTTGTTCTTTTCAAGCAAAAAAAAAAAAAAAAAAAAAAAAAAAAAAAACGCCCCTCCTCGGGTTGGCACTTCCCTTCTCTGGAATGCACCGAAAAGAACCGACAGCACAGAAATTTATAGCCTCGAGTGGTCGTCTGTTTCGCTTTTAAATACAAATTGGAAGAAATGTGTAAGCCCCGCCCCCAAATCCAAAAATGCTGTGGTAGAGAAGAAACAGAACCAGCATGGCTATAAATGCAAATTTGATATCTTCATATAATGAATCTCGATGTGCATATTGTTCGTCTTGACTGCTGCCTTCCCTCTCCTTTTCAAGAAAAAAAATATTTTTAGAGAATGGTTGTTATGTTCAGCACTCCCCCGAAGGATACGCGGGAGGAAAAAAAGGGGTATTTTTAGATTATTTTCTTTGAAGTTTGAATGTGTTTTGCCACTTCATTGTGGATACGGTGATGAATGGTATCTGATTTTTAATCCAATGTTGATTACGGCAGAGGGGTCTTTGATACCACTTTTGTTTGTCCACTTCCGAGCACTCACTAATTACCGATACCGCGAGTACTTTCGATACATCAAATTTCCGATAACACAGTAACAGATGATGGTGAACAAAGCCCTTTCTTTGTTTCTTAAGAGAAGGCAGTATCACGCCAACTACGAACTCGATACCTTGAAATCAAACCGATATTGGCCCGATAACACAGTAATTGGTATCGGTCCTCGCCCATCCCGATGATTGTAGAATATGGTAAGAATCTGCTTTCGCAAGTTCCTCCGTGGTTCCCACCTCTGATATATATTCCATTTGTAAAAAAACATTTTAAAATCTATTGGCCACATCAGCGTGAAAATCACGTTTGTGTTCCTCCTCCGCCCATTCCGATGTTTGCCCTACGAATCGACCCGACTTGATTCCTCAAAGCAATGTTCGTAATCCTCCAGAGCCTCCTCGTTTACGCCACCCGAGCACACCGGATCAACCCGTTTGTCTTTGAACCGGAAATGCAATGGGATACCAAACTATTATTCCCCCTCCCACCACCCTCCCAGTGGAGTCGGGACCCTTGGTGCCGCCGGCTCCCCTCCTGCAGCTGGAGAAGTGCTGCAGCGGCAACAACAGTGCCACCCTGGCTTGGAGGGTCGCCGGGCCCCAAGCGGCGCCCATCGAGGGCTACATTCTGGAGCTGGACGACGGCAACGGGGGACAGTACAGGGTTGGTGACACGCTCACTCAGAGGACATGCTCAGTTTACATTTTTTTTTTGGCTCATCCATTCATTTTTCATGAAATCAAAATCTTACACATACAGATGTATTCTTGTGACGTTCGGCTTTACGAAGCGTTTGATTGCACAGGAGGTGTACGTGGGTAAGGAGACGGTGTGCACAGTGGACGGCCTCCACTTCAACAGCGTGTACAACACCAGAGTGAAGGCCTACAACGCCGTCGGCGTGGGGCCCTACAGCAAGACCGTGGTGCTCAAGACCTCCGACGGTACCCAAGTTGGAGCTAACTACTTCCTACTACACTTTTCATAACACCCACCCCCCAAAAAAATTTAAATGGCAGATCAATCAGTGCTTTTTAGAGAGGACAAGAGAATAAAAAAAAAACGCAATCAATCACAACACAAGATTGACGTATGCAGATTAGCATGAAAACAGAAGTCGGTAAATGTTTTTCGAAACGGTCGATCAAAGAAATAATCGGATGCCCATTCCGGCCACAGATGGCGTCTTTTCACACCAAAAACTGAAAACCTCCGTTGCAGTCAAGCTGTCAGATTTTGCCTTCGTGTCAAACTGGGTTGTCTTTAGTGGGTTTTTATCTGACATATGTTTCACCGAAAACATGCCCGTTTTCAAATCTAAAAATTGCAGCCTATTTATTTTTGTACTAAATTCTATTTAAGACTCAACAGAGCAGCAATAAGCTCTATCAAACTGTGTTTTTGTTGTCTGCTGAGCTCAGACGCATCCTAATTGCTTTTCTCTCCAAGAAAGGACGACTGACACACAAAAATCGAGGAAGCTGTTATCAGTTGCAAAAAAAAATAAATAAATAAAAAATTGCGGCCATTATTTGTGTGCTCGAACTCATTTACTGGACTGGGCACATCAGCTTTCACGTCGCTTGCCAGATGACAACGGCACGTTCGATTTCTTGAAGACACCAACTGTGTCTCTGACGTTACCGCAGGCAGTCCCAAATGTTCCGCCAGACAGGCTTCGTTGACTCACGACAGGCGCCAGACTCGGATTTTCACTCCTCCGCGCTTTCTTGTCCCCTTTTGGCCAAAAGTAAATGCGACGCCGGTTGAGTCACCGCTCGCTGAATCACGACTACGTCTTCCTCCACAGTGGCTTGTTTCGCCTTTGACCCTACCTCGGCTCACCGGGACATTGTCCTGACCAACGAGAACCAGACGGTGTCGTGTAACAGCTACGACGACCGCGTGGTGCTCGGGACCGCCGCCTTCTCCAAGGTGAGGTTTTTAACCTCCTGCTGAGGAAAAAAAGAAAAGTTCTGGCTTTTACAGTCCTGCATGTTTCTTACTCAGCAAGCTCACATGACCCACAAAGCTTTCACGGGTTGACTTCTTTCATTCTTGGGCCTTGGCGGAAGTTCGCACACACTATCCTCGAGAGGTATTCATGTCGCCCGCTTTGATGTTAGGGCATCCACTACTGGGAGGTGTGCATTGATCGCTACGACAACCACCCAGACCCCGCGTTTGGCATCGCCCGCATCAACACGGTCAAGGACATGATGCTGGGCAAGGATGACAAAGCCTGGGCCATGTATGTGGACAACAACCGCTCCTGGTTCATGCACAACAACTCACACACCAACAGGTACGGACCGGATCCATCCGCGGGGATTCCGACCAAAACTACAGGACCGGCGCGAGACCCTCAAGAGATTCACGCTTGGCTCTTTTGTGCAGGGCAGAGGGTGGCATCACTAAGGGCTCGGCGGTGGGCATCCTCCTGGATCTGACCAAGCACACCCTGACATTCTTCATCAACAAGGAACAACACGGACCGACGGCCTTCGAGAACCTGGACGGCGTCTTTGTACCCGCCGTCAGCCTCAACAGAAATGTCCAGGTGGCCACTCTTTGAAATTAATTAGCGATATTCAAACACCGAAGCCAGTTTGTAAAATCCTGGAGGTGCATGGTCGACCCGCAAAAAGGCCACAGAAAGTATGGAAGAGCTTCTCATTTACTTGTCCGTCTCATTCTAGGTGACCTTAGTGACGGGCCTGGAGGTGCCGAGGGACCTCAAACAGTAGACGACGCCTCCGCTGAGGGCCCCCTACGTACACGCCAACGATGTCGACGGCGCGGTCGTCTCGAGGTTTTCCCGACGCGTCTGCGTCATCGCCTCTCATAGAGTATTGTCGATGTAATTTCAAGTCTGCGCTCCGTCAGCCACACCTTAACGCGGGCGGTTTCCTTGCACTCGTCGGAAGGCCACGCGCACAATTAAGCAGACTGCAGGGCTACATTTTCTTGGGGGGGTCTTTTTGCATCCAGATCCGACAACGCGGTGCCTTGAGCAAGCAAACATACGAGAAAAGCATTTTAAAGGTGACGGCGGCGAAGGCTTTCGTCGGCGTTCAAACAGCGACTCGAGTCGTCGCCGCCGTAAAATATTCACGGGCTCAACTGCGGCCGCGCTGTCACTTTTGTCTTCGTGAGGCCGCAGGGAGGCCGTTTGTGCTTAGTGCCGTGTCATTTTCCTGCCACGGGATGACAAATTACAACCTTTATTTTCGATTTCGTCAACTACGACTGTAATAATAGTCAGCAGGCAAGGTTCACGTTTTGAGTGGTTTTTAATAGCAATGCGGCAGAGCAGTAAAACGTGCGGTGCGCTCACTCTAACAGTTACTCCCTGGAACTCCCCCTTATAGGCGGGACCTGTCAATCAACTGAAGTATGACATATCACAATACAAACTTTTATAAAACATTACTCATATAATAATAACCTATTATATGACAACGACAACGCTTGCTGTGTCAGAGAGCTCTCAAACTGCTCAGTTGGAAATTTTGAGAAACTGGATTAGAGCATTGAAGAAGCTTTGCATCCGCTTGCGCACACTACTCGATGAGACGTATGGGGGACGAGCGTCTTTCTCCCTCAAACAGCATCAGTGATATGTCTGCGAGGGGGTGGGGGGGGTGAAGCAGACTTATTTCCTTAGACAAAAAGTGAATATTTAATATACAACGCTGATAATTTTTTTTTGGTCACCTCGTGGTCATTTTATAGCACACTCTCTGCAGCGTTGCCTTGAATCGATCAACAGCGGCACCGGATAAGACGTGCCGCTGCAAAAAAAAAAAAAGATCACTGTGACATGAAAGAGAACACTGAGCCACTTTGCAATCACCCGCTACAAGTTTTCTTCTCATTGAACCGAATTGCTTCGAGTTCACACGAGAGTGTGCGAGACTGCGTACATAATCGCAGCGCGGATAGGATTGGAGGCGTTACGAAGCGTCGCGCAGCGGTCCTGTCTGTCTGACGGACGGAAGGTGTAAATAAGAACTGCGCTCCTCGGCCAACTTCGGAGACTTAGGGGGGGTGTGGGGGTCAACCAAGTTTACAAAGTCCTCTGCTGTATCTCGAGCTGCGTTGTAAATAGCCTCCTGCATCATTTCTTGTTTACTGCCAACTGCTGTGAAAGCTCGCCCTCAAGTGGCTGCCGGAGAAATTACAGCCACTCCGGCATCCAGCCACACTTGTTCAAATTCAAATGCACGCCGATCAAGAGCCATTGCATTCCACTTTAACACACACACACACACACACACACACACACACACACACACACACACACTATTCGATCCATTACTATGAGAGGAAACCGATTGAATAGCGCACAATATACCACGCCGGCGTTATTTGGAGGGTGAACTCAACTTTATTAGTTTGATGACTCCTGTCGGCTCTGCTCGACCTCCAACAAGACAAACATCTAATCCTGTCGATATGATTTGGTCAAAAGGATCAAGAGTTGCCTCTTAATAAATGATTGATTCATTTCAGGTTGGAGGAATTCCAAAGCTCTTAATTCTGCTTATCAAGATGTTTTTGGAAAATTTTTTTTTGGGGGGGGGGGGGGTCCCCTTTAGAATTCCAGGTCCTTACAAGCATGCCATCATCTCATGCTCGACCTCTTTCGTACATCCCAGACCAAAAATCTTGTTCAAAAGTCTTCCCACAAGAGTGGAACCCAGATTTCACTTCCAGGAAGCGGCCCAGATTCTTTGATCCAAGGGCGCATATTTAGCGAGCGCCTTTGTGAAAGGGCTCGAGCGAGGGTTCCGATGTTTGTGACGAGAGCCCGAGCCTGTCTACATGCCAACTTCAAAAGGCTTCTGACTTGTGGTGGCTGCTGTGTGTGTGTGTCGAGTCGTAGTGCGTGTCCCTTTACCTCACGCCCGCCCGTCCATGAATGTCTTAAAACTTTACATATTTATTTAAAACTACGGTTCTGTATGTGGGGGAGGGGAGGGAGTGCATGTCGGAATATTTAAAATTATTTATTGAGCAAGTATGATAAAATGATAAAACATCTTTTTTTTTTTTTTTTTTTTGTACGTCGCCGTCCTCTTGAGTTTGTTCCGCGTCCAAGTTGCTGCTGTTTCTATTTCAAAGTGTAAATACAAAGAGCTGAATTCGCATTTACTTCGTTGTTACTATTCATTCTTGGAACCGAACCACCTCATTTCAACACCCTGCTCCTGCCAAGCTGTGAATGTTTTGTACGACTAAATGGTTTGTATATGAGCATAAGACAAAGACAAATACACACGCAAACAATGTCTTCTTCTTGGTTGTTTATATTCAAAAAAAAAAAAAGAAAAGGAGAGAAATAAATTACCTGTGATGAAATAAAGACAAAAGCGATCTGGTGCGTTGAGATTTTTGTACTGAGCAGTTCACCTCCCTCATCACAAAAATACCACTCCACCAAATATTAACTGAAGTCGCGTGAGGTTTACTGATGTCACACATGATGATTTCAACTTTTCCGTTTGACTTTGGCATCGTTTCGAAATCCGGAAATGTCAATCATTGGACTTTTGAGGGTTGACTTCAAGCGAACCCATTGTTCACCTTTCTATGGTCCGTGCCAGATGCGATCTCACCTGGTTTTAGGTAAAAGACGCCGCCTAAATGCAGACACCGCCTTTGTCTTCCGAGTTTGAAGCCTTCCTTTCTTCACGTGAAAAAAAGAACAGATTCTCCTGCGGAAGCACACCAACAATTAACACACAAGTCCCTCTGGATGAGTGGGCTGGCCTCGGTACACAACCCACCTCATTTGCGTCGCACCTTGGCCTTCATGGTCTGGACATCCTTGGGGCTGAGGATCAGAATCCCGTCCTTGAAGCGGCCCACCTGACCGGTGGGTGCTGACGACGAGCCAGACGTCGTCGTCTTCCTGTTGTCCCTGCTGGAGGCGGACACTCGCATTAGCGTCGTTTATCAGCGTCACATGCTCAAGACGAGGGAAGTGGTGCCGTCACAAGGGACTTTGGGGTCCGTGACGAGGGGGAGCAAAAAAAAAAAAAAAAAAACGGCTGAAAATAATGCTGTCATATGCATGCCAGGCCAGTAGTTGGCGATGTAATCTGTACACGCAACTGTTCAAATACACTAAAATTGTTCTTGTTTTTACTCAAAAGCCGATGACGTACGCTTTGGCGCAAGAACATTATTGAGGGAAAACTTTTTTTTCACAATTTACTATTTTAAGTGAATAAAGCTTTTTTTTGGGACATAGCACATTTCAAAACAAAAAAGATCAAATCCCTCGAAAGCAAACATTGTCATACCTTGGATTCTTCTTCTTTTTCCTCAGGTCCTACAAAACAAAACAGCACATCAACCACACAGCAAGATTTTAAATGTTGTGTTTTTTGTTTGACTTTTGGCCATCTTGAGGGTCCTACCGACTGCAATTCGTTTTTCGCCGCTGCCTTCTTGTCTTTGATTTGCTGCTGCAGCACCTTGTAGTTCAAACAGTTTTTCTTGGCAGGCTACGAAGGCATCAACATTAAGTCAGGCGGCGAGTCATGTGGCAAGCACCAGCGAGTTAATGGAACGCTGAGGTCTTCCTACCCGTGCGCCCAACATGATGGCGCGCTCCTCCTCATAGACTCGCTGCTGCTCCTTTTTGTAGCCTGTGATGCCGAAGCGATGGACCTCCAGTCGAGCCTAACACACACACATACGATGACAATATAAATGTAAATCACACCAAAACACATTTTTTAGAATGATAAAATCCCTTACCTTTTCCAAACTGACACCCTGTTGCGGAGCACTCTGCTTCTTCGAAGTCTCCGGTAGCTAGAGATGAAAAGAAGATCAGCCGGAAAACAAACAGAGCACCATTTGTGAGGTGTTCTTATTATTGTGTCCATTGTGGGGGAGAAAGTTGGACGGAAAGAAACTTACAATTGTTTCATTGACAGTGGGCATCTGTGTGGTCTTATTTTGTCTCTTGGTGGGGTCCTGGAAGCTCACCACCTCCACCTGGCTCACCGGCTTGACAGCTGGATCTGTGATAATAAGATACATTGTGCAAACCATGCGTGTATCATTGGATCTCCGGGATTTGCTGCATGTTTTTTGTTTTTTTTACTTTGATCGTGGACAGTCACATCCAAGGACTCTTGTCCTCCAACTTGGTCTTTATCGAACTTACAGACATTAGCAGCATCTTCAGGAAGGGGTTTTTCCTCGCATCTTTTTTGCTTTTTCTTCTTTTTTCTTTTCCCAGCTCCACTTCCTGCATCGACATGAACAAAGGAACATATCATAGTTAGGTTTATTTCCAGACCAATTCGTGAATCATCATTTGTGAACTTATCAAGTATTCACGTTTTTGTGTGTGTGTGTGTGTGTGTGTGTGTGTGTGTGTGTGGAAAATATAATATTAGCGGTATAAGGCGTGTTAATTAATTAGCAGCATCTTCAGGAAGGGGTTTTTCCTCGCATCTTTTTTGCTTTTTCTTCTTTTTTCTTTTCCCAGCTCCACTTCCTGCATCGACATGAACAAAGGAACATATCATAGTTAGGTTTATTTCCAGACCAATTCGTGAATCATCATTTGTGAACTTATCAAGTATTCACGTTTTTGTGTGTGTGTGTGTGTGTGTGTGGGGAAAATAAATTATTAGCTGTAAGAGGCATGTATTAATTAGTCTAATTATAGTGTAAATTACACTTGAACAGTGGTAAATTTTATTCTTCGGCCAAGTAGCTGGGATAATTTTAAAGTATATTCTACGTTCTTATGTGTTCGCCATTTATTTTTGAGGAAAAGGAGATACTGTGCACCTATGTATTTCAGTCCGCATTTCGGTTTTTGAATTCCCAAATTAATATTTAACTTTTAACATACACATATTAGTGAACTGGCACATTTTATCTTGTTTAAGATACAGCTAGGAGTTAGCTTCCAATATGCATTTTAACAGAGAAAGCCATTCATTTTGAGTCTAGTTAAAAATAGCAAACGACGACGAGGAAAGCTCTTATAAATATTTATATTGACTTAAAACAGTCTCACGTCTTAGCTTTATCAACAATGGCGATATACTGTTAGTTACGTTAGCGAAACAAACCGTAAAAGAACGATGGAGTCAGACCAGTCAACAACAAATTCGCCTACAACCTAGCTACTTAGCTACACTTACCGAAATCGTATAAAGAATCCAAAACTTGTTCCAGAAAAGCACAATCCTCGTCAACATTTCCATTTTTGTCGGGCTTCATTTTAAGATTAATGATACAAGGTTAAATAAGAACACAGATAGTAGTCGACTCGTCGTTGTACAAGACAAATTTGGATAGCAGCACACGTGTGAGGAATGGTGTAGTTTGGTCCTACTCAGCTACCGTAGTTGCGTGTCAAAATGCCGGAAAAGGCAGCTAACGCCCATGTGAAGTTTCTCCTCTGGAAGCTGATATTGCCTTTGTATATTATCAATTGAACGGCTCGTAAAAAAACAATCAAAAGCCTAGGTGGATGCAGCGTGGCTCCTCGCGTGAGGGAGGATGGCATCCAAAGCTGTTTACACGGTATGTAAACGTCACCGATGATCGTGGAGATTAAGCTAACCCGACTCAGTTTGTATGTGTGACATTTGACATTTGACTTGCCTCTCCATTTAGCAGCCCACGGGACTAACTGTACCAGTCATATTCTCACACTCAAGGACAAAAATACGTTTGTAGTAATGCTACGAAGAGTCGCATTAACACAAATATATTGACATTAACTGTTTAATATGCGCTTCATCGTTACGAATATTTGAATTGAATTGAGAGAGATAGAGAGAATAGATGTTTTTTTTTCCCAAAATCGAAACAGTATTTCCGATAAGTGTCCATATTTATTTACTGAACTGATTGCCTGTTAAAAGTAATTCATTTTCAGTGTGAAAGCCAATATTGACACAATATTTTAAACTAATGTAAAATTAGTCGTACTTATACAGTATATTTGTTTTAGGTTTCATTTGACATTCCACAGGGTTTCTGTTTTTTTAACCAACCCAACAAATCTAGAGATAATGCCACAGTGGAAAGTCCACTGTGGCAGTGATAATATTTCACAACATGCGCATGTATTAGAAGAAGATATGTTTTTGTACGTTTGTATTGTCTCTCAACTCTCTGGACAGTACCCACTCGGTTGTGTTGATGGGAGCTGTCTTCTTCATTGGAGATAATACTACGAGTGGAACAATGCGTCAAAAGAAAAACCTCAGAGCTAATTGATATTTATTTCCTGCGTTCTTGTTTTGCAGCGCGGAGATCCAATGCTGAAAAAGCGAGATGACTTCGAAGACATGCTGGAGGAACGCCGGATCTCCAGCGACCTCCGATTTGCTGCCAAGTGCTTCATGCCCGTCCTCTATAAAGGCCTGACGCCGTGCACGCCGGACACGCTCAAGAGCGCCGCGCTGCACTCGGATCCCGTTAACTATGTCATCCATCAGGTAGATACTTAAATTTTTGGACTGGATTACAGATGTCTCTGAGCAATACAAAAAAATAAAACATCTGACATTTTTTTTCTCCACAAAAATAAAACTCCTTTGAATTCTTTCCGTCCTCTTTGATATAGAAAAAGCAAATGACAAGTACCTTGATATATTATACATTCCTTAACAATGGATGAATCCCATCCTTAATTTTCTCCAAGGTTGCCAAGGAGACGGGCAAAGCGTTGGACGACGTCCGGGCCGAGGCCGAGGCCATCTTGGACGAGATGGCTCACCGCCTGCAGCTCAGTACAGTTCGATTTTTCGCCTTCATGCTCAGCAAGGTGTTCAAAACGTTGTTCCATAGTGTCAACGTGAACGAGGAAGGCATCCAGAGAGTAAGAGCCTTACATTCTAATTAATCGGCCGATTAATTTGTCGTCTGAATTTTATTCAGGCAGTTATCGGCATCATCTGTGATGATAATAATCAAGCTAGCAACCCTTTTTATGGTTAGCTCCAGCAGGCTATCCAAGAGCACCCGGTGGTTCTCCTCCCGAGCCACCGCAGCTACATGGACTTCCTGCTCATGTCCTACATCCTGTATACGTACGACCTCTCCCTGCCCGTCATCGCTGCTGGCATGGGTATGTTGTAATAGATTACACGAGGCCTCGCCGAGTAAACAACTTACACTCTCCCTGTGTGTTTTCCCCCCCTACCGCCATAAGACTTCATGGGGATGAAATTTGTGGGCGAGATGCTGCGAATGTCCGGGGCTTTCTTTATCCGACGCTCGTTCGGTGGCGACAGATTGTACTGGGCCGTCTTTTCTGAGTATGTCAAGACCATTGTCAAGGTAAGGAAAAATGTGACTATTATCACGACAATTATTCTGTTTGTAACTATAGTGAAAATGTTCTTCATTTTTGGACTTGGTCAATTAATGTCCTACGTGAGCTCACGGGGTCCATTTTAAATGTATTTATTTCGGTTGTGTTAATCTCAGTATTGAGGGGAAAAAATGCAAATGCTGTAGATCCTTTTTCAAAATTATTAGAGGATTTAATGATTGACATTGTATTTTTTCAGAATGGGTACGCTCCCGTTGAGTTTTTCCTCGAGGGCACGCGAAGTCGAACGGCCAAATCTTTAACACCAAAGTTGGGTAAGAAGACGACGAAAGGAGCAGAAGAAATGAAGTCATATTCACCAAACGTTTCCAAACATATGGCGTGCGTTCTCGGCAAGGTTTGTTGAACATCGTGATGGAGCCCTTCCTCAAGGGCGAGGTGTTCGACGTGTCCTTGGTGCCGGTCAGCATCAGCTATGAGAGGATCCTGGAGGAGGCGCTCTACGCCCGGGAGCTTCTCGGCGTTCCCAAGCCCAAAGAGTCCACGTCGGTGAGTCGCTCGCATATTCCCAATTGTTGAAATAATGTATTTGTGAATTCAGAAGTTCAGGTCAAAAATACTACTTTAATTTAAAATAAGGTCAAACAACTCACCCGCTGCGGTCCGGCGTCATGGCAAAGAAACAGGAAGTTGTTTTCAGGGAAATACTGCCCCCTAGTGGCATGTCGTCGGCATTGCACGATACCATTTTCCTTGTAAGAAATAACGCAAGTCGAAATCATCTGTTTGACTGTTTTACCTTTTCTGCCAGGGTCTCTTTAAAGCCAGGAAGATCTTGCGTGAGGACTACGGTAGCATCCATGTTTACTTTGGTCAACCCGTGTCGGTCAGGAGTTTAGCCCACGGCCACGTGGACCGCTGTCAGTTTAATCTGATGCCCAGGTAACAAACGAGGAACCCATACATATGTCACAAAATGATTATATAGTTTGAACTCCCCAGTTTTGTTTGACTATCCAGAAGTGTATTTTAATTTATTATTCTTTTTTTAAGACACATTCCTGCGAGGCCCAGAGAGGAGACGGTGCACTTTGTGAACAACACCGCCTACAGGCTGGTGAGGGCGCAGGAGGAGAACTCTGTGCTGAAGCCGTGGGTCCTCCTGGCGACTCTGCTTTTGCAGAAGCAGGAAGCGCCGATGACGCTGGATGAGCTGACTGAACGAGCAGTGTGGCTGCGAGACCTTTCCCGGCAGTACGGAGCCTTCCTCCATTGGCCCGGTACAGTGTGGTGCATTGTCGTCATGGTGACAATGACCCGATTCATATGCACACAAACACAAAAACGCAACAAAAAAGACAAGTGGTTAGCACTCACAAAAAAAAGTACACATGCCGAATGAAAGACAAAATTGGCTAAATAAGAACGTCACTTCAAAACACATTATACACGTTTGAAGATAATGAGAGTTTATTTGACTGTCTTTGTTTGAATTCCCATGTTCAGACCAAATGCATCCATCTGAGGTGGTGTCCTCCAGCCTCGCCCTGCACGGGGGTCTGGTGAGGGTCTCCGAGGGGCGGGTTCACCTGGAACAAGGTTTGTTTGGGACCAGTGTCCACTCATGTATTGGGAGACGCCTCCGAATCAATCGATTCATCAATCAGGAGTTGCACATTCGAGTCTCAAATGCACTTGGGAGTGAAATCTGTTGAATACACAGCCATGAAGCAGTGGTAAATGGTGACGAGAGCTTGTTTTTCCCGTCACGGTACATCACTGGCATACATTGATGAACAAAGTTCCATTTCGTACAGTTAACAGTGACATCGGAAAGCCCACGCCCCATTTTCTTCACTTTTTAAAGGTGGACCGTGTCCCAATACTTTTGTCCCCAGTATATATATTTTTGTAATATATTTTTTTTAAAAATATAAGCTCACTATTTGTCGTGACACAGCAGGAGCAGCCGAGGCGGCCTCCTCCCCGGAGGACCAACTCCTGAGCCGGGCAGTGCTGGTGCTCTCTTGCGCCTCTTACCGGAACCAGGCGCTGCACGTTTTCCTGCGACCGGCGCTGGTTGCCTCGGCCGTCCGTGCCACCTCTTCCGCGCGAAAAGGTGAGTCACAATCAACACGTGACTGCTCTAATATATATATTAAATATGACATTTGTTTGCCTTGTTTTTTTTTTTTTTTTTTTGATGTATTATTACAGTGGAGGTTTTCGACTGCTTCAGATTCCTGAGGGACGTCTTCTCGAATGAGTTCATCCTGTGTCCTGGAGCCACCATGCAGGTCAGCACCACCGACGAAGGTGGCTTTTTTAAATTTATTTATTTATTTTTTAAATAAGGTCAATTGTTTTCGCACTGTTTTGGTTGTAAGGACTTCGAGGAGGCTTGTTACCTGCTGGAGAAGACCGGAGCGCTGCACGTCACCCAGCACGACATGGCGGTGACAAAACGGGGGCAGAAGACCCTGGACTTCCTCACGGGCATGCTGGAGCCCTTCCTGCAAGGATACCTGGTGAGTGACGGTTGATGAACGAGCTCGCGGACGGGGACTGTGAGATGAAACAACTTTGCTGTATGATGACGCAGTGAAATTAAAATGAATTATAAATTGGGAATAACAATAACACATTTTATCGAACACGAAATTATAAAAATACTCAAATGTAAATCCAATTAACATTAAATAGTACAAATTATTTTATTAATTATTTTTTGATAAACAATTTACAAAAAAAAAATCTAATTAAAAAAAACTGAATTAAAATCCCTCTTGCAGTGTTTATGTTGTTGAATTTAAAAAAATTAAATATTAATCCAATGGGATTTGCAATAAAAATCAGAAGTGTATTTTAAATTAAAAAAAAAATACAAGCAAAATTAAAAATAGAAAATCAATCATTTTAAATAAGACTAAACAATTCCAAAGAATTAAAAAATAAACACAAAATGTGTAGTTAAATATGAATTAAAGTTCTACTAAAAATTACATTCATGAAAATTTAATATATTTAAAAAACAACAAAAAAACAAACCTGAATTAAAAATCAAAATAAAATTAAAACTGAAAAACAAGATTAAATTATGTTTCATACAAAGTGTTGCAGTTCCACTGCTGTTTTCCTTTTTCTTAATTTTTTTTACCCCATTTGTGTGCGCAGGTGGTTTGTCGTTTCCTTTTGGAGGAGTCCGCCGAGGCGCTGACGCAAAAGTCGTTCATCCCTGCCATCCGCCAGTTTATCATCAAACATTTGCTGCAAGGTCGGATACGTTTGTTTTGTATACATTGAAGTGAATTCATGTTGACATGTCGTGTGTTGAACGTCGCCGTGTGTTGCTGTGTCGTAGGGAGGCTGACCCAATTGGAGGTATTGTCGTCTGACCTGCACAAGAACGCTCTGGCTGCTCTGCTCAGACTGGGTGCCGTGCGGAGGTGCGTCAGTTTTCAACACGTGTCTGAGGACAACTTGGAACAAGACAAATGATTCGATTAAAAAAAAAAACAACCGTACAGAATTTAAATGTAAAAATTTATAGTGCCCTCTGCTGGTCAGAGTGAGACATTGCACCCCATTACACTGCAACACAAATTGAGTTTTTTTTTAATCGTTTATTATAAACGAATCATCAGTTCGTTTTCAAATTTGTCACCAATTTTGATCGTCTCACAGAAATACACTTTGAATAAGGAACTCGTGTGTTGTTTCCTCAGAGCGCAGCAGGACACTCTGAGGGTCAACAAAGTGAAACTCCAATCGGTGGAAGACGCTTTGGGTGAGATGAAAAAGCCTGTTAGCATTCGAAGAAGCGTGAAAAGAAATGAACCCCTCACCTTTTGTGCAGGAGGGAAGCTCCCGCCTCCTAACGTTGCCTCGGCTCGCCTCTAATGCTGCGAATCTTCACCAAAGGACACTTCGGACTCAAGCGTACCATCCAAACGACTTGAACTTGAATCTAGGAAATGTGGGATCTACTCACGTTTTTGTGTGTGTTTTGTAGACTAACAACTTTCCCGCTGGTCAATTATAAACGCTTTGTTTGCTCAAAGAGGGTTGCACTTTGAAGAAAGTGGAGTCACGTTTACACTAACATATATTCAACTCTGCCCTTCTTGTTTGCCAAGAAAGTTTAAAAGCCTTTTGTGGTCAACTGAAGGCCAACATCTCAAATGTGTGGATTTACCTCAAGAACTAAAACGCAAACTTCTACACATCTCTCTTTCCAGTCATATTTTTTTATTCAGCTTTTTGTACTTTTCACTAATGTGCGTGTGTTGTGTTCAGAGAATGTCAGAATTAAAGTCTTGACACACATATTCGAAATGGTGAGCTGAGCTTTACTTAAAATGTGTATTAATATAAAACGATAACGCCTTCAAATGTCTTGATGGACAATCTAATGAGATCCAATACAAAAATTGCGTCGGTTTATTGTATGGGAGAAAATATATCTCACCACTAGGGGTCACACTTACCTAATTTTTAGCCTCGCTCGCTCACTCGAACACGCGCATAGCCGCCACCTTGAGATGCCTCTTCCGCGAAACCTGCTGGGATACTCTCGGGAGTTTTAAGTAAATGTTTTATCAATGTTGTTATGGGAGGAAAAAATTATATGAAATAGATATTTTTAAAGATTTTTTTAAATTTAAAAAAAAACCTTGAATTCATGAGAAACATTAAATTTGGAAGTCAAGTCATACTTTTTAAAAACAATACTCCTCCTTGCCTTTCAATCTTTCTCCGTAGGACGTGTGTGCACCCGTGGATAACCAACCACGAGGCACTCCAAACAGCCATGCCAGTGCAAAGCCCCTGTCCACATGCCTGCTGTCGAGTTGGACTTTTTAACCACTCGCCTTTGTTGTTCACTCTTTCTCTGCATGACGTGCACACACTCATGGCTGCAACGAGGCACTCTAAAGCAGCCACATCAGCACAAAGCCCTGGTCTACAGTTTCCTGTCAAGTTAGACTGAAACAAAAAAAAAAAAAACAAGTCACGCGTCGTTCTCAGTATTCTCAGCACTGATCTTTGAACATGTAATATATTTTGAAACAAATCCCCGAATTCACTTCAGAGGGTTCAAGTCGGGCCACGAGGAATGGCGATGACGTGCTGGAGACACACATCAGCTTTCCTCCCCGTCTCGCTGTCCATCTCACCTTTCTTTCGGCTCGGAATTAATCATGTAACATGTAGTCTGGGAAATAAGGTGGCATTTCCCCATAATGAGAGCAACGGGCATAAGGGTGGGAACGTTGGGCCCTCCATGCACACGGATTGACATTTTCCATTACCCAGTCAAAACGTACACGTGTGTTTGCGTGTGAGCTAGCACCCTTTTTTTTTTTTTTTTTTTTTGTCTGACCGGCAGATCATCCATCTTGTTATAGCCATATCCTCACGTGCGTGTGCGCGCGCGCGCGTGTGTGTGTGTGTGTCGGGAAGGTGAAAAGGAATGATTTATGTACGGGAGTGGTGTTGGAGAGCTCTGCGTACAGCAAGGCCTGTAAATCCTGATAAAAAAAAAAATACCGGATAGAAGCAATTTAATGCCATCAATCTTCACACGCGGAGGCTGTGATATATTGGCAGGTGTGTGTGTGTGTGTGTGTGTGTGTGTGTGTGTGTGTGTGTGTGTGTGTGTGTGTGTGTAAGAGTCAATCTGAAGCCAGCTGCACGAGTAGTTTCAATGTAATGTTAGGGAAAGCCAACAAACCTTAAAAGTACAAATCACAAATCACATCATTATAGAAATGTCTCTTGGATGCCAAGAGATGGAACTGGGAGCAATTTTGAGTGAAATTAACTGCAACAGGAGCTAATTGGGATGAGAAAAAAAAATCTGAAAAATAAGTTTTTTCCGTGAAAGAAAACTTTTACTTTAAAAAAGAATTACCTGAGCAAAACTTTTTTTTATCTCTTTCTTGAAGCTTCTATAATGATGTAATTTTTTTTCTCAGGGAAAAAGGCAAGTTTTTTTTCCTGGAAATTTTTTTTGGGGGTGAGGTGGGTTTTTTTTTCTTGCAATTCTTAATCTTTGAGTAGACATTGTTTTTATTTGACTTTTTCAAGAACGTTATTTGGGGGAGGAGAGAAAATTATGCTTTCTTTAAACGTATGCATTTAAATTTTTTTTTCTTTCCTATTGGAATAAAAAATCTGGAATAATTAAAATATTTGAAAATGTGAAATTATTTTGTGTATTATCATTCACATGGAAAATGTTGGTGTTTTTTTTCTACAAAAATGTGATCTGCGAACAACGTATTTAATTCTATTTTTTTTTTTAAGAATTTCATTTTTTTTCATTTTCTATCAATGTATTTTTTTACTAGACTTTTTTTTCCAATCAATTTTTTTTCTGGAGTTCTCTTATTCAAACCATTTATTTCTTTCAAAGGTATGAAAAACTATTTTTACAAAAAAACTTACATTTTTTTTCCTGGGGAAAAAGTGTTATTTTTTTCCGTCTGAAATGTGATTTCTTTCCCCTGCAATAATGTATTTTATTGTTGAATAAAAACATTTCCAAATAGTCGCAAGCAAAATTAGGCTTGAGAAAACTGACTTTGACATATCAGTTTGTTAAGTGAAGACTACAGTTGCGGTTGATGGAACATACAAAGCATGTACGTTCCACGACAACTAAACGACCGTCATTTTCGTGTTTTTGACATTTATAAATCCTCAAACAGTACGTTAGCCATAGTTGCCCTCTCCCCCACCTTTCTTTTTGCGCCTCTCAATCTCAGCATGATGAGGAGCCAGCACGAAGTAATTATAACTTGTGCTGATCATTTCATTTACACGACTACACACACACACATAGGAGCACACAAACGCCACCACGGTGTTGATTTGTTTTTCTTATTTTAGAATTCAACTTCCTCCACATCTCATTTCCTGACTGACCACCACAACCTCGCGTGGATGACAATTTCCGTTGCCAATTTCCGACGTGCACGCACACTCAAACGCGCGCGTGCACGTGCACGTGCACGTCGCATGTTATGAAAAGAAGCAAAGCGGCGCGAGTGTGGAAAAAGCAAGCCACGGTTGTCCTCTTGAAGACAACAGATGAGAGCGTCAGATTTAACGCAGGCTGGCGCTGCTGCCGGGGGGCAGCTGGGAAATTGCATGTGCCAGCCGCCACTACAAGACGCCGATAAGAGCAGATTTGTTCTAAGGAGGCAATGACGGGGAAAGGTTATCGCGGAGAACACTTGAACTCGGGCCCTCCAACCTAATCCACGCGGATGTTTTTTGGATCTGCGCTTTCATGCGCGCGCTTTCAAATTCCATCTGTTGACATGAAAGTTGTGAAAAAAAAACAATTACGGTTTGTTCTGGCATACTCGCGGTTCAGCACCCGCAGTTTCATCCATTTGTGGACTTTTTTCCCCCAAAACTATTCTTTCTATATTTTGGGGGGAGCCAGCCCAACTCTAAACATAAAAACAAAGAAAATTACAAGGCATGTATTTAAAAACCGCACAACCTTTCCAAGTGTTAGCTTATAATACTAACAGACATATATTCTTTATCTTCTGTGAAGAGCGACTAATTTTAGTACAATTACTGGGTCTGTTGGAGTACTTGTGATAGTCTTCCTTGTTTGTGTGTTTATTATATTCACCCCGGGTGGCCGTAAAAAATATCAAATTTTTATTTAAGTCGATTTTTAAAAAAAAACATTTTAACGCCATATTTAGTTTGTGGAGATTTTTCTTTGGTGTTTAAAGAAAAAAAAAAACAGCCATCCATTGCACAGATTTATGATCATCAATTCTCATTACTTCACGATAGATACTTTTTGTGACATTTTTTGTTGCTGCAATGCTGCGAAATTTTTGTCAGGTAAGATATGCATCTTGGTTTGACCAAAGATTGTAAAACACTTCGTCAAAAGGCCGAATGCCACGTGTTCATCATGCACACACATTCTCTCTTATATTTATGTTGGTAATTATAAACATAGCCGCCCCCCTCCCAAAAAAAAAAAAGAAGAAAAAACACTTCCAATTTGTTATACTTTGATATTATTTATTGTATTGCAGGTATGCTCATTTACTGTGTAGAAGATACATGAGAAACAACAGGCCAATTCAATCACTTTTTAAATGAAAATGAATCGAAGCGAGTACAATTTGGATTTGAAACTATTTGGTGTGCTCGTGTGTGTGCGCGTTCTCGACGTGTGGGCCATTTGTTTGCATTACGTGCGTTATGACAGGCGGGGGGTGGGGGGGTGGACGTGATTCTATTGGATCGTAATTGTGCAGCAGCTGTGGAACACTACGTCTGAGCCGCTTTCTTCCTTCCTCATCATCCTTAAAAAAGGTTTTAAAAAAAAAACAAAACAAAACATAAAACTCTTTGAGATAACTTCTCTCATATTAGCACCGACAATCAACTTGACAAAATCCGGCAAGACTTTTTATGAGTTTAATTTGCATGTGAACCAGAGTCAAAAGATCACATGCAAGGTGTAGCAAAGCAGCCCCAGATCATGACTGAACATCGAAAACCAATTGATGGATAGTTGTTTTGAGTTGTAGGCAAAAATTTGAGCTCCCGCCTCAAGTTTATTGTCAAACTAAACATAACACATAGCTTTGTCTTCATAAAGTTTGTTTAGCTTAATGCTAACAAACGATCCAAAACGCAATAGGCCGGCTAACGAATAGCATCTGCCTCACAGCCTTTCAACCCATTTGTGGCAGATATCTGAACACAAAACGGGCAGCAACACACGTAGACAATACCACAATACTCACAGGAATATATTCTTTATCCTCAGCGGCGAACAACTAATATTAAAGGCCTGACCAATTAATTAGTTAGTCGGCTGATTTCATTGGCCAATATTAATACTTTTATAAGCAACATAAATTATCTTTTTTTTAAATGGATGTATTTATTTTACACTTTAACACAATTTATCACACCAATGTAATATACTGCCACCTGGTGGCCAAGGCGCACACACATCAGAAGGAGCAGCGCAACTTACATTGAACTGAAGCAAAATTTCTTGATATTCTATTCAGTCATGTGATTGTTGTATTGTTCTTATGCAATATAAATTCTTGATAAAAAACACAGTTTGGTGCATTTGAGTTGGAGAACTAAAATAAATTGGTAATCATCTTTACCGTCGCGTCTATTTGCACTTTGCTTTTGGGAATTCCGCTGTGAGTCTCATGATGCACTTTTATGCTGCCTGCAACGTGTGTGTGCGCGACACCGCCCCCTGAAGCACACCCTTGAGAGCCACAAACAACAACGCCCTCCACTAGGAGTGTTTAAAAAAACAGCAAGATAAATATGACCTCAGCGCATAAACCACGTTGATAGCCAGCTGCTCGTTTCGCTGTTGCTTTATGAACTTCATCTCATGAGTATTAAAGTAAGATAAATAAAGTTCCCTGATGAGGACATTTTGAAAACGCTGACGCTCTTTAAACCGCAGCATGTGTTTGTTAAATAACATCAAATCCAGGCTACCATTCGTGCTCTCCCTTAGGAGCACGTTGGCGTAAGCAGGAATGGACTAGCCTTCCCCATGATGTCACTGCAAGAAGATGACATCATTCAGTTAATAAATGACGAAAGCGAACAACGCACACACGAGAAAGGGAGACGACACGATATATATTTCTGCCTAATAATTCGACATGTGTCCAACAACTACATCGTGTTGCTTTGACGATGACTTGTAGACGGACGCGTGTCGAAAAACTCCAAAGTGTCGCTTTAATGCCGACGACCGCGTGTGCGTGCGAAGAGGAAAAGTGGCGCGCGCTTTTGCGTCCGTCAGCACGTCTGGGATTGAGTCCATGTGACGGCCGCCGTCTGCTCCCTCTTTCATCTCTCGCCGTCTTCTCAGCTGTCAGCACGCCACTCATTGGTCACGGCTCCATTAGGCTCTCATCATGAATAAATCATCTCCATCTATTATGATTATTCACTTTGGCACCGGGTTGTCACTCATCGATTGGCTGCCAGCCCGAGAATCCCGCTCCTCCCAACCTCCACATTCAAGGAAAACGGGGTAAATTGATCTTTGGTGAGAGAAGTGGAACATCAGAGGATTCAAATCCATTGCCGCAGATTCCATGACCAAATGGACTAATCTGTGCAAGTCGGGAATTGTAGGTGCAGTTCGGCGGGAGAGATGATTGCTGTCATGATGTGTATACACACACACACACACACACACACACACACACACACACACACTGTATTTTCCGCAGTATAAGGCGCTTCCGAGTATAAAGTGCACCTTCACTGGCCAGGGCTCTATATGAATAAAGCTGTACTGTATTGTATTGTATTCCCTTTAGCGTAGCTCCATCTAGTGGATGCATAACGCAACCGCAGCCACTGTTGTAGCTTCCATTCTATGCGCCATTCTATTTCAACAGTTAAAAAAAATAGGCCGTTCATTGAAGGTGCGCCTTATACTCCAAAGCGCCTTATAGTGCGGAAAATACAGTGTGTACATATTTATATATATTTTTTTTTACCAAAACACACAATCGGGAACCGATGTAAACTAAATCGCTCGACAACTACGGGTTTGTTTTACAATTAATAGCGCGGAAGAAGCTTCAACTTTTGCCACGCGGAAGTACATGTGACAACATAGTGAAATGTCCTATATATGCTATCTTTTCCTCCAACTATGTTTCTCATTAAGGCCTGTCTCCTCACATTTGTCATAGTGGCTGCTCACACGCTTTGACACGCACCACACACACACACACACACACACACACACACACACACACACACACACACACACACACACACACACACACGGATGGATGGATGGAGAGGCTCCAATTTTGGACCTAAATAGGACACATCATTGGCTCTCAGGGATTGTGGCGGGGAGAAGGCGAGAGGATGTGAGGGTTGGCGGTTAAGGTTGAAAATATTGTTTGATGAAATGGGCGGTTGACGTTTCTGGTTTTGGATTTCAATAGTGGCTGTAGGTTGCTTCAGGTTCGAGTTGTGGTTCAAGTCTGTTTCTAGTTGTAGTTCTGCTCTGGGTTACATTTTAGGCTTGGGGAAGCATTTAGTACTTTGGATGAAATGTGCAGGACAACCATGTCAACAACCTTGACATGGCGAGACACACGTCAGAGCGTCGAAATGGACAAAGAATCCAAACTGTCCAAACAACAACTAAGCATAAAAATGCTTTGATGGGAGGACAATGCGGCTTCTGATTATCATATCAATTTATTTTGCGGATCAACGTTTCGGCCTTTTTCCCGTCTATTCTCCTCAAGTCGAGTCCTCGCTGGAAAGCGAAGCAATCAAAGTGGGATCATTTTAATATTCATGTGCACGCCCTTAATGATAGTGGTGTGTGTGTGTGTGTGTGTGTGTGTGTGTGTGTGTGTGTGTGTGTGTGTGTGTGTGGGTGGGGGCGTTGAGGACACCTTTTCAGTTTCATGGGTACACCAAGTTTGCCTGACAATGTCACAGACAGACAATTATTTTGGAATATGTCCATAATGAAGGGTTGAGCCTGACCGATACGGATTTTGTGTCTTACATTGTCAGGTGTTAATCGATTCCAAAAAAATCAGTTCTGAAAACCAAATATCAGCTGATAAAATTATCTGGCTGACTAATCAGTCGGGCTCCGAATATTTTGGTGACCCTATGTAGTGAGATGATAGAATCATTGTACAGTTCTACACCACCACAAACACAATAATAAGACATATTGCCCAAATATTGCTAAACATTTTTTTTGGCTTGCTTGCTTTTTCACAAATTTTCATTAAAAAAATGCGTAAATACCGAATACGTAATTAATTTTTGATCATGATTATCTTTGCAAAGTTAGAATCGCAATTCGCAATAAGCCTGTGACAGACTTAGTGAAAACCTAAACCTGCGACATACATTTTTGAGAGGTAATCTTGTACCCCAAAACTATTCGGCACAGCGATTAAAGCTGTGCCTAATAAAGTGGCCCAGGAGTGCTGTTTCGTGCAAAGCCAGGAAGCAAAAAAGTGAAGCCCCCGTGACACTTTTGATCGCATACCTTGATTTTATTCGCTTCATACAGACACGAACCGCAGCCGTAAATGTACAATAGCAAGATTGTCCCATCGTAAAGAAGCCGCCATACCATTCCGCTTCCTTTGCTGTTTTTGGATTACGATTAAGAACGGTTGTTTTCATGCAGCTCACGTCCCTCGCGTGTGTTTTATTTTTTTTATTATTATTATTTTTTTTTTTGCAAGTGTGAGCGTACCTTCTGTGTCGGCTACGTGTCTGGCGGTCCACGGGAGGGTGGG
>NW_017805701.1:649218-673364 GCF_001891065.2 Hippocampus comes | reverse complement strand
GGGGGGGCGATCACATTCACAGCCTCTCGATGTCGCGGTACTTCTTGCGCAGCATGGAGACCTGGTCCCGGAAGAGCAGCGGGTCCAGTCTCATCTGCGAGTGTAGCAACGGCATGAAGCCCAGCCAGCGACTGAAGGCGTTCACGCACGTCTGACGCTCGGCAAAGTGGTCCGGGTCGGCCCACCGGGACGCCTTGGAGCCCTTTGGGGGCGGACCCAAAAAGACGGCGTAAGTCTCTAGCTGTAGTTCTAGTTCAGGTTTGGCTCATAGTTGCTGTGTAGATTTAGCTTTGGTTTTAGTTTTTTTTATTATTCTGGTCATACTCATCATACCCACAAAACATTCATTTCAATGCCTGGCGGAACTCACGCCGCTCCTCTGAATTTCGTGTATTTGTTAAAAAATGATATGAATGAAGTCAAGTAAATGTAAATTGGCCGGCGGCTCATTAAAGCCATTAATTACTCGGTACATTCTGCTGAGTCATCACAAACCGCCTGTGCTCAACACATCAATCATCGTGCGACCCCAAAAAGTGTTTTTCGCAATGATTAAAACCATACTGCATTGTTATTGCTTCTGCAAGAAAAGGAAGTAGTGACTGAAATGGGTAATAACCCTGATGACATCATAATGACATCGTCCCCATTCGTGCTGTCCACAGGGCATACGTTGTAAAACGTTGTCGTAATCCCCGCCGAGAGCGATACCAAAAGATATTTTATTTTTAGGAGTGCGGAGAATAATGTTGGCCGTTTGTGCGCTTACGTTGGGGAGACTGCTTGGTGTTCGAAAGAAATCATATGTTTCAAAATTTGCTGCCCATGATGAGCGTGTTGGAAAAGATGAATGGCGACGCTGGATTCCCTAACAGCGCTCATCAAACATGAAGACAGGAAATACTTTCAATTATTTCCTCTTTTATCATTGTCATGCTGCTCGTGTCATCATCCCTCGGGCTTGTCATAATAATAAAATAATTAACGCTTCAAGAACTGACGAACGGTCCCCGGAAATGGCAAAAGTGTCGCAGATGATCCGAAAATGGCCGCCGCAAAGCCAAATGGCAGACTTGCTTGTGTCTTTTCTTTTGTGGGTTGCGAATTTTGCCCTTACTTGGCTCATCATGGTCTCCTTGTACTGCTTCTTCTGCGTCACCTTGACGGGCGCTTGCTTGGTGACGGCCGATACCAGGAAGTTCATCAGGATGTCCTCGCAGTTGGCCATACGGTCCACCATGCTCAGCAGGCTGCTGGGCACGTAGCTGCTGAACAGGTAGTGGTAGTACCTGATCGGGGGCGCCGATGCTACTTATTAGCATCATCATGGATGTCTTTTTCAGAACGACGGTTGTGATATTATCCGGCCTCGTACCTGTGGTAGAAGGCGGCCCCGGTGAGCACCATAGAGTAGTCGTTGGTCCATTTGGACGTGTAGGCCCAGCAGGAGCGCGAGCCGTCCCAGTAGTGGCTCCGGGCGGGATAACCTACAATACGCTCCGGAAAGGTTTGCCACACGATGAAGGCGAAATCCACCTGGAGGAGGGAAATACATTTTCACATTGAGGAAAGCACGACGGCGTCTTGCTCGTATGCCAATTAGCGGCACCGGCAACATAAATGTCAATGTTGATGATACTTTGGGGAGGGTGGGGCGAACACTAATACACTCGTTATACACCCATTGGACACTTTTAGGTACCATTAAGTACTCCCGGACTATTTATTGAGGTCCGGGAGAGTATCGTTTACCAGCCTACATGCTAGCTCTAGCAACTAATTGTGTTTTTCATCTACGATGAGGACAGAAACAAGATGTCCACATCGTGCTCACTGACATGCGCGTTAGGATCGTGAAGATTTCCACATTCCGTTTGCTATTTTACACTGCACCAGCTGTCCTCTACAAAACTTGTGCCACCACCCCCCTGAAAAAAAAGACGCGATCAGCAGCCCAAGAGCCCAAAAAAAAAAGGGAATCAATAACTGCTTTGACACTATTTTCCTAGCCTAAAGGCCAAGACATCATTTTGTCACCTATGCCTTTCAGGCAAAAATCACAGAGTAACATTGGCATTGACCTCACAACAAGAAGCAGTTTGGCAGAGAGTAAATAATTCATCAGCAATGCGCCTTCAAGTGGTTCAACGAAAGCGCCCAGTTGCAGTTTACTGTCAAACCAAACATACAACATGTAGAATCATATTAACAGAATTACACGTTTGCCTTGCGCTAGCTAAATGCTAACACACAATTTAAAACGCCACAGACAGGTTAACAAATAACATTGTCAGCCATGGTGTTATAAAAGATTATTCAACACAAATGGTGCAGCAACCCACGTAGACAGAAAATAGCAATATATGCGTTATCCTCCGCACCTAATAAGGCAGCTTCGTGAGTCACTTACAGTAGATTTGCAAAACTTTGCTTGTGTCTACATGATCGGATCATACCAAAAGCTGTAATGAATGAATTAATTTTCATGAGACAGTCTATGGCAATTGTTATTATATGTTAGCATTAAGCTAGCAGATTTTCATTAGATGACATTATATGGTTTAGTTGGTTATTTCGGTGTTTCGATACTGTATGTGTCAGTTTTACAGTAAATTTCCACAGGGGGTAACAGAGATGGCCAGTGTGAAATGCTGTTAAAAAAAAAAAAAAAAGAGCGCTAAAATTGAATCATCTCCTGCCATCTGTACGCTGAGCAGACAATCGAAAAGGTTGCGGCTGCCACGGCGGTGATTGAGACGCGTGCGTGCCGTGTAATAATTAATAAGGTGCTGCACTTTTAATCACGTCGCTATCCGAGATGAAAACGTTTCCGATAATGCCACTTGGCACGTGTGACTTCACCACCGCGGTGCACGCTTGCCACTCCTCGTCCGTCCGTCTCCATTAACGACAGGTGTGATGTGGCGGAAGTGCTGAAGGATGACATTCGGAAAACTGTGTGTGTGTGTGTGTGTGTGTGTGTGTGTGTGTGTGTGTGTGTGTGTGTGTGTGAGGGAGAGATAAGACACTAATACATTGATTCCCAGCCACTGTGCAGCGAGGTGTGCCAACAGGAATGATCCCATTTCACCTAATTGTTCTGAAAATGATCACTTGTTTACGGCTAATAAATTCAATAAATACAGCCGTCGTCCTCTATCTATGCCAGCGACGATTAGTCACAACCGGAAAAATGACGTCTTCTTCCAGTCGATGGCAGTATATACAGTCATCCATCCATCCATCCATGAACAAACAAAATGGTTGCTATTGATACGACCGGGATTGAAATGCACCCCAAAAAAATGTCGGTAACCATTTATTAATGGCACAAGATGATGGCGGCACGGTGTGCAACTGGTTAGCACGTCCGCCTCATAGTGCAGAGGTCCAGGGTTCGATTCTGGCTCCGACCTTTCTGTATGCAGTTTGCATGTTCTCCCTGGGCCTGCGTGGGTTTTCTCCGGGTACTCTGGTTTCCTCCCACATTCCAAAAACATGCATGGCAGGTTAACGGAACACACGAAATTGTCCTGAGGTGTGAGTGTGAGCGCGGGTGGTTCTTTGTCTATGTGTGCCCTGTGATTGGTTGGCAACCGGTTCGGGGTGTACCCCGCCTAAAACAGCTAGAATAGGCTCTAGCATGACCCTTGTGAGGACAAGTGGATCAGAAAATGGATGGATGGATGGCACAAGATGGCGCCAAAGCACTTATTTTGATTGGACAAGACTATGGCCTCACTTAAGCTTACTGGCACCAAGATGGGATCAAAGCAAAATTTTGATCTTCAAAACTTTGACCTGCAAATTGGTTTTTCAGCAAATAACATGAAAAAAAAATGGTGAAAAAAAAAATCTCAAGTTAGCTCTATTTTTTTTTAACCACAATACCAATGTCTGACTGCATTTCTGATTAATTTGAATGTTATCTTCATTGACAAATATTTTTTTTTCCATTTGAAAAATGTTCCACTGTAGAATCTGTGCCTTGGCTCTGTCAATGTTTGGAAACGCTGCGCTAACAAATGCTGGCAAGGCCAACCCGGATGCAGAGATTCAATACGGCCAGCGTATTGACTGTATATCTCTTGTGGCTTTAAAGGTGTCACATAAAAAGGAGTTATGTCACGGTTCATACGTGCAAAGCTGAAGGCGAGCACATATTATCAACGAGCCTCATTTATGCTCCCCAGCTGCATGAAAGTACGTCACCGCCTTTGTGCTTGCGTTCACTTATTCCGTTGTGCCACTGTCAAGGCACCTATGGATAAATATTCACACTCTATATGGACAATTTAGAGTCTTCACCCGAAGCTAATGTCAATTGAAAATACGCGCAGGCGTGTATTCTTTATCCTCTGCAAAGACACTGTTCCAAAAACTAAAATCCCCACACGAGACACCTTTTGAAAATGTCCCGTTGCATGCCCAGCACCTACGCCAGTCATGAGACAAAGTCATCATGAGAAAGTTGCGTCCAAAAATAGCAAAGTTTTATTATTCAAATGGGCTTGATTATCAAGTGGCCCGGCCGCGCGTGATTCCATTCCGCTCGGCGTATTTCATCTCCTTTTCGCCCAAATCCCTGCACGCCGCCTTAAAAGGCCAATTAGGGCGACGGCTTATCGAGCGCAACTGAGATTCTCTCCGCGTCTTTCCTCCTCATCCTCCCATCTTCCTCGTCCTCCATAAAACAAGCCGGTCGGCAGCGCATAAAAGTTTAGCCGGCCGGTCGGGATTGTTTAGCCGCGCCGCCAAGTGTAATTGTCTCGCCATTAGCGTGGAAGAGGTGAACATTGACTCGTGACGATCAATAAAAACTATTTGCCAGTTTAAAGACATGTCGCGTACGTCGGGCTTGTGCACGTTCCATTATGGATGGCTTGGTTTACTCGGTTCTCCTAATGAATCTCCAAGTGACAAAGATTTAATTTGAATTTGAATATGCAATGCTTTTTTTGGGTTTGTTTTATTTTTTTTTCCTGCAGCTAAAATGCTTTAGCGGTCTGTAATAAGACAATTTGTCAAAATCTCAGCTCAATCAAACACAAAATTCGGTGTTAAAGAGCCCCGAAAGAAAACAACAACAACAAAAACCTCATATTGAGTTATTTGTAGCCGTGCAATTTTGAAGGTGTCATTTGTTTTTTACTTTTCAGTTCCAAAAAGGTTGACTTTTCCCCTTACTAAGGAAATTGCAAGAAAGAATGTAATAATAGTGTTAAACGATTAGTCCAAACAATATCCCCCACCCAAACATTTTTTTTAAATTTGTGAGATTAACACAAAAAAAAAAATCAACCCAAAAAAAAAAACTAAACAACTAACTAAATATATATCAATTACAAACAGAATAGAAGCGGACCAAATCATGATTTCATGAAGTATGGTGGCGAATGTGAAGTGGTGAGAGTCGGCATGAAATCAACATAACTCATGTTTGCACTCGTGGCGCTTTGCTCCGTTTTCACTTGCGCTTCATTCCCATTCCGAGCAACGTATTTGGAAAGGTCCTTTGGAGCCCCCCCCCCCCACACACACACACACACCCCACGCACCCCTGGCTCAGCAGTCAGCACACTGCTTGCTCGTGGGTAATGAATAGCGTTCATGCATGCACATGGACTTGACTGCCTCATTTCACCGGCGATCGATAACTCTTATGCTGCCACTGGCTCGCGTCGAAACAACGAACCAACTTTCAAAGTGTATTTTCAAGCAGACAATTTATCAATTAGTGATTCTCAGCGTGGGACAAAGTCTCACTAGTCTTACGCAATCGCACACAAAAAAATCACTGCCAAAGCACAGTTCAGCTGTATTTAACTTTAAAGTCAATATATTTGCATTTCGTCTGTAAAAATTTCGACTTGAATATCATTTTAACTGAACTAAAAACTCTTATCTGACAGAGATGTCAAATACGGGTCCGGAAGGTCAACCCCGGCGCAATTTGTCTTTAGCCACAGGTGTTTCTATTCAAAGGCTGCCGGTTGAGTAGAAGTACAGTGTGGCGAATATTTGGGAAATATGAAATATAAAAACAATATAATATAATATAATGTATTAAAACATATGAGCAAAAGAGTTTGACTCACCTCATTAGTGGAGAGAACTGAGTCTTCATCCAGACTGAGGATGGCGTCGGTGATGATGACATCGTGCGGGTAAAAACGACTACTCATCGCCTACACAGAATAGAAAAGATATTTTGAGAGGGGTTTTTTATTTTTTATTTTTTTTGTGTCGGAGATTTATTACATATTTTTTGGGTGGTTAACAAAAAGCCTTCAGGCCGAGTAAACAAACGGAGCAAAATGTGTTTATTCCGGCTGCAGCGTGTCCATTGATCACACGGCCAACTTAATATTTTATTTTATTTTATTTTTTTTATGCCTTTGTGTGTTTTTTTATTTTTATTTTTTTTTTTTTATGCTAGCCGTGGTCAATTTTGACCTAGCAAAGCGCGGAGGGCCAGGATCCATTAGCTGCTGACGATCTTATTGACTTATAATTAAAGTGTGAATTATTTAAGTGCTCGCAAAAGACCCGCAGCTGCACGGCGCATCGACTTCATCGGGAATAAAAAACATCCACGCTGGGATTAGAGGTTGAACGCAACATGATCAAACCTTTCAGTCATGACATACTCATCATATTTCACATTTATGGATCTTTTAACGTGGCGGTGTCCATATATTAGCTAAGAATAAACTTGTTCCACTTAGTCTGTACTTATTAGTCCTTTCTCTCTGACTTGGGTTTCCCGCACGGCTGTACCGCCAATGGGTGTCTTTGAAACATTGGACGGAATAAACGTCAATCATTACAGCAGCACGTAAAAATAGTCCAAATATTGGTCCCGGTAAGTATTTGAGTTTTGCTCATCGAGTGTGCGCGGAGCATGGCGGTGAAATTTGATGACTCGCACTAAAACAGGAAAGTCGAATAAATTAGTCATCTCCACAAGGTCAAAACTTGACCAAAACGTCTTATGTGTAATCAATGTCCCCATTCAGTTGAATTATCATGACCTCAAAGCATCATATCATATTTAACGTTAGCCCTGTGGTGCTCGCATTTGAAATCAATTGGCTGAAGGCAGCAGAATTCCAGCCCTACTCCTGCGCCCCCCACCTCCGGCCAGTGTCAATGCCTCAACGCCTTTGGTCCAAGATTAGATTCCACCGAGATTTGGGCCAGTTCAATGGTCTCCAACCTTATCTTAGCCCCGCTCGCCTGGCGGCCATTAACTCGCTCGCCATACGCGCCCACCGCTGCGACTCTGAAGGTGTTTTTTTTTTTTTCCCTGAACGCCACGCCGCGTAGTCGCTATTAAATTCAAGAATCCAAAGACCACACACAGTTATCTGCAGTCTCATTATAAAGCTATACAGATGTATATATACATACATCTATACGCAGTCCAATAGCCATTGCGAGCACTTTGAGCAAAGGATACACACAACCGCTGCAGCAACACATTTTTTTTATGACAATATAACATGAGTCACTGTCATATCTTCTTTATCTTCTGTGAAGATAGCTCGATAATATTAATGCCGCACTGATGAGATGAGAGGAGTCGAACCATCTCAATGAGCATCATAATCTCCATGAACCACTTTTTGCCATTTTAAATATGTTAACATTCATCCCCGCCCACTACTTGATTTTTTCCGCCTTTCGTGCTCCCTGAGCACATCATTTTCTGGCACGCCGAAGGAGGCAGGATGGATGCTTGAGAGGGAGCCGTACGTAAAAGTCAAGCTCGTGGACGCAGACGTGCCGAGTTGAGCTGTGATTGATGACGCTGAAATATGTCCGCCCCGCACCGCTTCGGCTGATAATATTGATGTGGTGGGCTAAAGCGCTTGCTCGGCATGTTCAACCTGACTCGATATGATTTAGCGTTTGTATCCCTGGCGGGTGGGAAGGTGAGGGTCATGTTGTGCTTACTCAGGCTGGACGGAAAACAGACGAGACGCTCGATATGGAATTTGCTGGAAATATGCAACAAGCTGCCACCCCGTCACAGCTTTCTTTTAGGATCAACGTATTTATGGTCACCGGTAATGTATGAACCTATTCTATATTTGTTATCATACAGATAATGGTTCTCAACCTGGGGTCCCTGGGGTTCATGTGCCGTCGCTTGGGGTCTGCAAAGTAATTAGCAATAATTAATGGCCAAATTTGTCACTAAGTTGACCAACACCTTTATTTTTTTCCCTCCACTGAAATATATGTAAGGGGAGATTGAGAGAGAGAGAGAGAGAGAGAGAGAGAGAGAGAGATTTCGTGACGTATTTCCGGTCTCGGGCGCACAAATCTTTATTCATTGACTCTCATAAGAAGTTTTAAAAGTGCAGTAGCTCCCCTTCAAATGCAATATATAGGACCAAGGTGGGGCACTCCATTTCAGTCGCATCTGCTCTTAGCATGGCACGCTTTGACAAGTTTCTCATCGCTGAGGTGTTCGTGGCTACACATAGTAGTTACGTTGAATCGATGGTAGGATTCTGCCTTGTGAATTTCTCCCCTGGACTGAAAAAAAGGTTTGGAGGAGCCGTGCCATCGAAAAATAGTGTCACCTTGCTCTGTCCTTGGATGACGGTGAGAGGCACACTGGTGGAGGGCCACTTGTTCCTGGGAGGTAAGGGCTTGTCGCTGTTCCATAAAACCACAATCTACAGTATCCAAAAAATATTTTTTTAAGTGAATGCTGTACTAGATCTGTCTCATATATGCATTTCATTATTCATGCACAATGTCAGAGCATAATGATACTTTTCCATATGATACTTAAACTACACCTTATCTATGTCATACTATTTCTTGCATTCCACTTGTAAACTTACATTGCATACACTTTAAACCTGTTCTTTACTACACTGTATATTATACTTTCCCCATATTATATCTGGACTACAGCACATCGTCCAAAATGTGTGTACTTATCAGTGTGTGGATAAATGACATAGACAAACGACAGAGCGGCCAGCCACCCACCTGCGCACAGAACTTGGACTTGGCCACAGCGATGATGAGCTTCACCACGGGAGACGGGTGCGACTGCAGCGGACTCACCGTATGGATCACGCCGGTGAACTGCGGCGGGGGGCTCTTCCCTATACGCGTATAAATGATTGAGCCAATAATTTTAGCCATTTGAAGAACAAAAACGTGCATCTGCAAATTGGTTTGACTGATGTCTATGTTTGAATTTTTACAATGCATAAACATTTTTTTAGAATAGACATTCAATAAAAATGTTTTAATTTTCACCATTTTAGGGGAAAATTAAATGCAACAGATATTACAGGATTCTTAATAAATGCTTAGTGGGGTGGATAGTGTGTGTGAATGTGTGTGTGTTGAAGCTGCCATCTGTCTTTCTGACACACACGCGCACACACTTTCTGCTCGCATGAGCACGCTTGTTAAATCCTCCACTGAACTGGTCAGGTTTTGATGCCCTCCGTTGGCGCTGCCAATCAGCGCCAATAACCCAAAAGTGTCCCGTTTGGGAGCAGACCCAAAATGAGCGGAGCCAAACTTGAAGCGAGCGCGCTTAATGAATGAGCCGCGATATCCGGTGCGATGGCTAAATGTACTCAAGGAATTGAGGGTGAGAAAAAATGTTTTTGGCATACATTTGCAAAATCTGGATGTCATCAGTCTCCAGTGTGTAGCAAAAACCAAGAAAATTAAGTTGACTCAACACTAAATTTCAAGTCAAGACAAGTCATAACTCGAGTCTGCTGGAATGGTCGCTTTAGAGTCCCTCGTTGTTGGCCATTAATGTCAAGGGTGACAAAGGCGGAAGAGACTGGAGGGGAAAAGAAGGTGGCGGGGACACTTGATTAACAGCGTGTACCAGGGCTCCTTACTGGTGTGTCCGCTTTACAGTGCCTTGTTGTTGGCCACGAGTGCACGCAGAGAAAGGTGGAAGAGTGAACCAAGAAAATTAAGTTGACTCAACACTAAATTTCAGGTCAAGACAAGTCATAACTCGAGTCTGCTAGAATGGCCGCTTTAGAGTGCCTCGTTGTTGGCCATTAATGTCAAGGGTGACAAAGGCGGAAGAGACTGGAGGGGAAAAGAAGGTGGCGGGGACACTTGATTAACAGCGTGTACCAGGGCTCCTTACTGGTGTGTCCGCTTTACAGTGCCTTGTTGTTGGCCACGAGTGCACGCAGAGAAAGGTGGAAGAGTGAGGAGGGATGTAAAAAAAAATAAGTCTGACTTGACAGCCAATATGTGGACTAGGGCACTGATGTGGCAACTTTAGAGTGCCTCAATGTCAGCCATGAGTATGTGCGCAGCCCAGAGAGAAGGCCAAGGGTGACAAAGGCGGAAGAGACTGGAGGGGAAAAGAAGGTGGAGGGGACACTTGATTGACAGCGTGTACCAGGGCTCCTTACTGGTGTGTCCGTTTTACAGTGCCTTGTTGTTGGCCACGAGTGCATGCAGAGAAAGGTGGAAGAGTGAGGAGGGATGTAAAAATAAATAAGTCTGACTTGACAGCCAATGTGTGGACTGGGGCACTGACGTGGCAACTTTAGAGTGCCTCAATGTCAGCCACGAGTATGTGCGCAGCCCAGAGAGAAGGTGGAAGAGCGAGGGGGAAAAACAAGTCTGACGTGACAGTGGCCATGATGTCGTGACACGAGTCCTGCACCTCTGGGGAAAATCTGCTAACCATCAAACCCCCCGCAATCTAATATAGATGCATATTTCTGGACTGAAGGGGGTGCAAGAGAGCCAGCACAGGAGCTCGTGCAGGGCACATGGTGCGCCAGGTGTTAGCGCGCCTGTTTGGGAATACTTGCATCCTAACAGAAAAGTAGAACTGGAGTGCTCTTTAGTGCTGCTCTATCCATTTCTCTGACACTGACTGGATCTCAGGTGGGCTTCGATATATTTATGGAAACGCCTGCTCTGCCCTGTGCTTTGCTCTGAAACACGAAGGTGGGTTGGGGGTAAGAGCAGAATTAGGCATGATCTTGCTTATCTGTGCTAACGGCTAAAACATGGAAACGTAATAAGTAAAAAAAAAAGAGCATTTTCTGACATCATCGATGAAAACAAGTGCCTCCCTTTTGTGGGCCTTACAATGCAACCTGGAAAGTTAGAATAAATAAAACCCCTATAATGTTCAACACCACCCTTTTCTCCTCACCTAGCATGGCGTAGTAAAAGGGGAAGCGTGCGGGGTCGGTGGAGTACTGTGGGAGTGCATAGAGGCCACCAGGCAGGGAGTTCCACATCAGACGGTTTCGGGAGACGACAGAGTCCACACGGTCTCGGATTATCTGGACGGGCGGGGGATGAACAAAATGAAAATGGAATGTCACGTTATTACACAAGATACACCCCAAAAAAAAAAATTTTAAGGTGGAACCTTGCACTCTCTGCAGGTCGTTTATATATGTTGAGATACAACTTGAGATCCAACAAACGCAGACGACGGCCCCCGCGAATGCCAAAGTGAAGCTGCTCTATCTGTCATGAAGCTCAAGACAGACAGTAGATAATTGAAGTCCTTCAACGGAGGCAGGGGGTGTGGGGGGGCGGCAGTGCTCGCTCCCAAACATGAGGAATCCATTAGCTGTTTAGTCCGTTGTGTCCGTTGGCCATGTTTACAAAGGTCAACCGCGTTGGCGGTTGTGATGCTAGTCAACCCTTTGGGGGGACTCCAAGAACCTGACATTGCTCGGCTAAGGACCGCAAAATAACATTTGACATGTTTTGCAAACTCTGTGACCACTCGGCTTGCATTCAAAAACAATTAAAAAAACAAAAATCATCCAAAGTTATTTATATGCTAACATGGTTTTTTTTTTGTTCACTTGCCTGTGTTAAAGTAACGCAAGGAAAAAAAAAATCTTTTGAAAGCATCGCAAACGCGCGCTCCTACCTATTATGTCCGTCTCATCACGATCTCGTCGACAAGCAAATGATGAGAGTGACACGCTCACAGCAGCAAAATTAGTTTCTACATATATACATCAACACATATCCAGGCCTCGTAACGCAAATGAATCATACGTTGTAGCAAATCAACCCCGAGTATTGGCTGCGATGGAAGCTTGGTCTGTTATTATGGTCTGAGGCTTGAATGAACACAACTAGAAACTAGACAATGACAACAACTGCGATTTTTATACATTCGCCTGTGGAAGTTGCAAAGCTTTCTTTTCTAGAAAACGTCCACCCACACTGAAAATGGAATGTCACGTTATTACACAAGATACACCCCAAAAAAAAAAATTTTAAGGTGGAACCTTGCACTCTCTGCAGGTCGTTTATATATGTTGAGATACAACTTGAGATCCAACAAACGCAGACGACGGCCCCCGCGAATGCCAAAGTGAAGCTGCTCTATCTGTCATGAAGCTCAAGACAGACAGTAGATAATTGAAGTCCTTCAACGGAGGCAGGGGGTGTGGGGGGGCGGCAGTGCTCGCTCCCAAACATGAGGAATCCATTAGCTGTTTAGTCCGTTGTGTCCGTTGGCCATGTTTACAAAGGTCAACCGCGTTGGCGGTTGTGATGCTAGTCAACCCTTTGGGGGGACTCCAAGAACCTGACATTGCTCGGCTAAGGACCGCAAAATAACATTTGACATGTTTTGCAAACTCTGTGACCACTCGGCTTGCATTCAAAAACAATTAAAAAAACAAAAATCATCCAAAGTTATTTATATGCTAACATGGTTTTTTTTTTGTTCACTTGCCTGTGTTAAAGTAACGCAAGGAAAAAAAAAAATCTTTTGAAAGCATCGCAAACGCGCGCTCCTACCTATTATGTCCGTCTCATCACGATCTCGTCGACAAGCAAATGATGAGAGTGACACGCTCACAGCAGCAAAATTAGTTTCTACATATATACATCAACACATATCCAGGCCTCGTAACGCAAATGAATCATACGTTGTAGCAAATCAACCCCGAGTATTGGCTGCGATGGAAGCTTGGTCTGTTATTATGGTCTGAGGCTTGAATGAACACAACTAGAAACTAGACAATGACAACAACTGCGATTTTTATACATTCGCCTGTGGAAGTTGCAAAGCTTTCTTTTCTAGAAAACGTCCACCCACACGAAAACCTTGACTCTTGCCTCTCTCTCTCTCTCTCTCTCTCTCTCTCTCTCTCTCTCTCTCTCTCTCTCTCTTTCTCTCTCTCTTTCCGGACGGACTCACGGAGGCCCGCCGGCAAACGCAACGCTGCCTCACACTTATTAGGACCTTGCGTTTGCTCGTGCAAGCGTTACACTTAAAACTGGACAGGGACTAAAAATGGGTTGTGCTTATTCTTTGACATGTCATTAAAAAAAAAAAGTCAATTGAAGGCCAGTTATGGGAATGTAGACTTTCTTTGTTTTGGTTCTATACATAATATATTCTAAATAAGATGTATGCTAACTTTTTAAATTACTGTAATGCTGACAAAGCTTACAAAATCTGCATTCTTTTTTTTAAGGCAAATACAAAAAAAAAAAAAAAAAAAGGAACATCTCAGCCATATGTTCTGATGAAACACATTCAATGGAATGGTGTTGTGGTATGAAGCCGAATTTTGTGATGAATTACAATGAAAGTTACAGAAAATGTTGAGCTCGAGTGCTCAAGGGGCAGTCAAGTAACTTTGCGCATATCACAAAGTTTAAAAACTGTATTTCATTACGTTATATAAGCACGAATAATTTGTTGTGGAAGTTTATCGGAGAGGTGAAGCAGAGCCAGCGGTCATGCAACTGTGTGGTGGATTGAATACAAGTTTTCTGACAAAAGTGAAGAGGTGAACGTTTAGTACCTCCAGAGTGGTGAGGACAATTTTGGCTACCGAGGAGAAGTAGGCGTCCCACAGGAACTGACTCTGCTGGCGCAGAACCAGGATCCTGTCACGGCCTACCGAGCGAGTCATGGACGGAACCTGCAGGATGGACCAAGATGAAATTGTTACGGATAAAATTCGAACCCCAGGTCCTCACTACTGCGAGGCAGGCATGCCAACCACTAGCACAATGTGCCATCCTTTCTTGGAGAGAAAGCAACATTTGATTGTCGACAATACAAGCAACTATTTTCTTCCCGTCTAATGACTGCCGTTGGTGTGTGTTTGTGTGTGTGCGGGGGCAGCAGCTGCCCCTCGACGTACTCAACAGTCAAGTAATGATGTAATTGAAGATAATGACTTTTAAATTTCTCAGCGGGCTACCAAGGTGTGAGCAGTGTGTGTTACGAGTGCATAATATTAGCACAATGCAAATATATTCACGCATCTTCTCAGGCCCGTGAGGAGGGGTAGGTGCAAGGGGTCTTCAAGATCAAAGCACCCTGCACCATAATTAAGTGCAATATGATTCCAAAACAAATAAGGTTCATGCTTTGGTCCAGATCGACAGTCCCAGGTGACGTCTGGTGAGACAAGTCGGCTGCGCCCTAAACTCATCGCTAGTCAATCGCAGGGCAAGTGCTGTGTTGATAAGCAAGCATTCACACTCATCTTCTTCAACATGCGAACTCCCACACAGAAAGGCCGGAGCCGGGATTCAAACCCAGAACCTCGGCCAGTGAGGCAGATGGGTTCACCACTAGGTAACTAAATAGTAAAACAGCTAAACACAAGATGGCCCCTTATAGGGTCCATTTTTCTTTCTGACACCTTGCAAATACCGAACCTCAAATATGTGACACATCACTGCACACATATTGGAAAAAGGAGTCTTTAGTGATCTACCTGCCGTCTCCTACACGTGCCAACAATCTCCCGGATTCTTCCATTGTTTAGAAGGTGGTCACTCTTTCCCCCCTCCGCCTTTCTCCCGACAAACAAGCAGATGGCGGGAATGAAAACGACGCCGGTGGCAGAAGTGCCGAAGCCGACGTCTTCAAGATTTACTGCCGAGTTGCCCTGCAAATTGTCTGAAAACAGCCTCGCCGTGTCCTCTTCTTGGCCCGTAAATAGCCGCCGGATTACGATAAAATGCATGTGTGCGTGTTTAATTGGCAGCAGCTGGCAGCAAAAACTGCCGCAAGATGTCGCAAGATGCCGTTGACATCACAGTCAGTCTCTCGATACAAGGAGATAACATTCAGCGGCTAATTGGCTCGCTGGCTAGCTGCGAGTTGGGTTATGATGTCGTGGAAAGAAGCTTGGTTCAAAACCAATGGGGATCATTCAAAACTCATTGCCAAAAAATTAAAAATTCATTCATTAAGATAATAATGATAATCATAATAATAATTCAGAACTTTGGAATGATTCTTCCCAGGACATCATGACCCAACTCGTAGCTAGCTAGCGAGCTAATTAGCCGCTGAATATCAGTTGAAACCAGTCATAACAAATCAAAATTAAAAGGATGCTTGATCTCTCTCTCTCTCTCTCTCTCTCTCTCTCTCTCTCTCTCTCTCTCTCTCTCACACACACACACACACACACACACACCCACACACACACACACACACACACAGGTGTGTTTTTTTTTCCCTCTTTCTCACGATGGCGGGAATGTAAGCATCAACACACTCCGCCCTGCGGTGCTAATTAAAGGCGACAGAAGGTAATCCAATTGCGGAATAATCCGTTTTAATCCGTGACAACACTTCCTGGCTGCGAATGGGACCACAATTGAGCGAGAGAGCGTCTTGGCTGTCGTCGGACTGATAAATGGAAAATTCCCAAACGTCCGCGTTTGCCATCTTGGCATTCTGCGGGACGGTGTTTGTAAAAGTAGTCGTCCAAAGTTTTTGTGAATGCAGCTCGGAATTGGAGCATTATGGTCTTTGGCGCAAGGGGATCCGGACCCAGGGGTGATGACATTTCACTCTGAATGTCAGACAGAATGTTTCCAGCACCCATGGGTGTCGTTTGGAGGGTTAGGGTTAGTTCCAATTAGTTTTCAGAGCGGTTTTAGTTTTCTTTCTGAAAAGTTTTGCTATAGTTTAGTGTATATCAGTTTAGTATTAGTTTTAGTTTTTTTAATTTTGTGTATTTGTGACACAAATACACAAATTTTGTGTGTAAGAAAAAAAAAAGAGTATCTGTGAAAGCAAGTACCTCATGCTAACTGTTAGCCGTCCTATTGTATTTTACATAGTTTGTTAGCATTATGCTAAGCGGACTTTCGTAAGGCAAAGCTCTGTAGTTGTTTTAAATACGTAATGTGTAATTGTCTTTGCTTTATGTTTAGTTTAACTTTGCGAGCGCCTTTCAAGTCATTCGCCCGACAACGTAAAAATGATTGCGACGCCGATTGATTTGACTTCTCACCTGCAGCAGCAGCCTCTCGTCGCCGAGCACGGCCGCCTTCCTCCAGTCGATGACCTCGGAGAAGGGGAGCTCCCAGCCGTTGCTCAGAATGACGGGAATGCACGCAGCCTGCCAGGAGACATGAGACAACACATACACATTTTGCTTTCTTTTTTTTTGCTCCATCAAAAGAGGAGATAATGACAATGTTCTATAAAAAGATGCGTCAAAGTTGGGGGAGTAAAAATCCCACGGGATTGATGGCAGAGAAGACGTCTGATGTAGAGGAACCGCCAGGGATCGTCGACGCTCGCTTTCATCCTCTCGAGTGGCTTCGGAGGCCATTTTGTGGAGTGATTACTGTTGTGAGGACATTTTGGGGAAATTCCCAAGATGCGTAGTCAAAAACTACTTTCCCTAATTTCCATCTGGCGTAGATTGATTGTGAGCTTTCACTAAGCCACGCCCCCAAAAAGATGGTCCAGCCAACCAGAGCCCAGCACAGAACAAATTGTATGCCCTTCCCTTTGAGGATGTTTCTACAAGGTTGTTCTCTATCTATTTTTGGGGGGGGGGGTTATTTTATTTTTTTAAAGATAAAGTGTTTTCTTCCATTTTTGTTCTGCCATCTGCACAGGAGATTGTTGCCATGCGTAGGACAAGGCGACGACTTGCCAGAAATTCCTACAACCTCTTTGCATCAGATCTCAACTCGTTTCTTTCCCCAAATGTGGATTTTAATCATGATTATGTCAGTAAACAGAGAAGAAAGAGCGCACCTGCAGCGCCTCCAGGAAGCGGAAGGAGCCGAGGCGTCGACCCCGGGGCACCAGGCAGAAGGTGGAGTTGTGCAGCAGCTCCTGGTAGTCGAACCTTCACAAACGGCAGAAGGAAACGATAATGATGTAAAATTCATATCACCGGAACTTTTTAAAGTAGCACAAAATCAGATTTTTTTGGGGGGGGGAGGGAGATTTGTTTTTGGAGTTATTTCTCTTGATGCCAAACTTAAAAACAGTTTTTCGTACCAGGAACTTTTTTTTCTTGTGGATTATATCAGCTATCACAGAGGTAATATGTGGAATGTTTTATGACAGATTAGCTAAAAAGTCCTTACAGTTGGAAAAATGTCACTTTAATCAAAAACCTGGACGTAAACAGCATGCACAATATAACACCATAGAATGAACGAGGTATTTGAGAAAAACTGTTGCTGGTTGACTCCACATACGTCAGGTCAAAAGTTGCCACCATTTAACGTCCCTTTAACTGAAAAAAAAATGATCAATCGTTCACGCCAGCCTGCTTTCTCAAAGTCACTTTTCAGCAACACATTCTGTGACTTTACATTGACTATATAGGTGTGTGTGTGTGTGTGTGTGTGTGTGTGTGTGTGTGCGTGTGTGTGTGTGTATGTGTGTGGGTGGGGGGGGGGGTGTTGTGTGTGTGTGTGTGTGTGTGTGTGTGTGTGTGTGTGTGTGTGTGCATGATCGCAGGGCTGGCCTGGGGAGATTTCAGATTGCCACCTAATCTGTCTGGGGATCAACTGTCCCCACAACCTCACCAGCAGACACCTGCATGCTTGCGTTGGTGTGTGTGTGTGTGTGTGTGTGTGTGTGTGTGTGTGTGTGTGTGTGTGTGTGCGCGTGTGTGTGTGTGTGTGTGTGTGTGTATGCGTTCATGCCGAAGAAGAAAAGCTCAAAAATAAGATGTCAGGCATCCAGCGCGTCACCCCAAGGTCGCTCTGAGGGGACACGCTGACAGACGAAAGCACCCCCACCAAAGCCCCTACGATCAAATATGTCGATTGTCTCCCACGGGTCAGTTGTGTTCGATATCAAAGTTTAATTTCCATAAACACAAGCATGGGTGGAATCATTCTCATATCGCCTCGCGTATATTAAAGGAGCCTGATTTTATTTCACGTCAATATATTGGTTGAATTTTGTTGTCACCCAAACCCTATTTTATACTTTATATTTTTTTCTATTGGTTGCACCAGGAGAGATTTGGTGGCACCCTTTTAAAATGTTTACAACAGATAAATCGTGCGGCCTTCTGTTGCCAAAATGCAGAGCGGGTCGCGAGCACCTCAGCGAGCGCAACTAAATGTGGAGCAAGCCGTCCTTTATAAAAAACAAATAGGGCTAGTTAAGTTAGATGGCCGTGATTGTGGCAAAGTATATACTTTGATATTTATTTATTTAAATTATACAGGAAGGGTTTAACTTAACACACCTTCTGTGTGCAGTCTGAAGGACAGAGAGAGTTGGAGAGCCTTTTCCTGAATGGACCGTTAGGAGCAGCATGCACTCACGCTTGTGCATGACATTTTTACCAGCACACAGTGAAAAAAATGGGGGCATTTGCGACCATTGTGGTCGCAATAAGATAAGATAAGAAAAACCTTTATTGTCTCACAACGGAGACATTTGCAATGTACAGCAGCAAAGTTTGGAGGGAAGAAGTAGAAAAAGGTAGAAAACAAGTATTTGCATGCACAAAATAATTTCAAAAATATATATATTTTTTTAAAAATGAACTGTACACAGTACAGAATGAAATATAAAAATACAAAATATCCAATGTCGAGCCCTTTGAATGTAAGACTATGTCACGTGTCTGTTTTTTTTTTGTTTTTTTTAATTTGTGATCGACTGATTAGCAGCCGGGCCAATTGTCTTAAAAAAAAAAAAAAGAAAAAAAAATGTAATTGAACATTGCGAAAGACCATTTTGTGCACTGCAAATGATTTATCAATGCTGGAAGCTTTTGACCACTTGACAGTGGTGCCTTGACATCCAACTTGAATTTTTACTGTGACCTTATATGTTGAATCACCTTTACCAATTGAAACGCCAATAATTACTGTAGTCGAAACAAAAACCCTATGTGTATGAATTCAACTGAATTTAGTTCTTTTTTTTTCCTGAATCCGTTTTGTTACCTTGCGTATTTGTTTCCAGCGCTTCCTTTCATCTGCATGTTTAATTAAAGCGCGGCGACTGCAGTCAGACTTCCAATAACGATCCCTCTAATGGCGGCATGCCGTGTAAACTATAAAACGCATCTCAAGTAATTACTGCAAACAGGAAGTGGAGACACACACACGCACGCACACACACACACACACACACACACACACACACACACAGGCACACACACTAGCAAGTTGAAGCTTTGCCCGACATGCTGTGGCTAGTAGGCCCTTCCAGGTATAATTGTTTTGTGTGTGTGTAAGTGTGTGTTGTCACACACACACACAATCATACACGAGGGGACTAAAAACAAACAGCCTCTGTTCATTAAACAGGGCTGAAAAGTTTGCTCATTTCTGCGGTTTAAAATACTTGCCAGCGAAATGGGCCCATCAAAGGAAAACATGCCGCATCAGAAAAGTAACAGCAGCAACACAAAAAAATAAAAAGTGACTTTCTACTTTGTTGTTGTTGTACATTTTCCTCTATTTTCTCAGGGGGTATAAATGAGGAAATTAGATGTGCGCTGTACTGCGTGCCATTACAACGATGTACCGTACAGTGAAGGTGCAATTTATTGATAGGCAAAGAAAGCGGAAGAGGAGAGATGAGACGGCTGATTTGTGCATGGTAAAAATTGCGGATGTAATATTTGCTTGGTCATTGTTTATAACCATCCATCCATTTTCGATACCTAAACAAAAAATAATAAAATTAAATTGAAAAAAAAGACTCACGCTACGCTGGGAATCAATCACGGATCAGAATCCATCGCAATTATTGTCCATATTTGGCTGACTAGCATGCCAAGAGTCAATGGTTGTCACGATTGATTTTTTCCAATCAATTATTTTCTGGATTACTCAGGTCAGCAGTCAATTTGAAGGTGTCTTCGCACATATTTTTGACGCTGATTTTTTTTTTTTTCCTAGCACATCAGGTTGAGTTGTTTTTATTTTAATTTTTTTTTTCAATTTGACCTATAAAAGTTTGCGCGATTCGGATTTTAACATGGGTTGTAATTTATAGCAAAGATGTGTGAGAAAAAAAAATTCCACCTGTTGCTGAACCTGACCCTTAATTCCTAAATATTACTATATATTCTAATATAATATATTATTTCATTGTTATTATGAAAACTGGATGTGCTAGAGGAGACTCAGGGGTGTCAAACTAATTTTTGTCAAGGGCCACATTGTATTTGGCATTTCCCTGGGAGGGCCATTATGACTGTGAAACCATATAAATAAGTCAAGAATAATCGTTTCTTCAACTATTTAAGTGACTGTAATGAGGGGTTTGGTAACAAGGAAATACTGACAACAGCTCTCATTTATTACATATGATCATTTTAAATTTTGGTACAGATTTTAGTGAGCATCATAGAAGTCGACATGTTTGATTTGCTCTTGCGGGCCACATAAAATGATGTGGCGGGCCAGATTTGGCCCCCGGGCCTTGAGTTTGACACCTGTGTGCTAGGTGTGCTAGAGGGGAGGGTGGGGGGGGGGGACATTAGCAGATTCAGAATCAGTGTGATAAAATCATATCGAACTTTACTTGCATGTCTGATGAAAAAAATGTCCAAATTAAGTTGACTGGTGTTATTTGATCAAATAATCGAGGAGTAATCGAATGCGTGGATGTCTGAGTGGATGCCGTGCCATGAAATCGGTGAAAGGGAAGCTTCAGGGCAAAAATTTTGTCGACTATTTTTGTGGTCGACTTTTCTGACTCTCGCCACCAGCCCTACTCGAGCGCGAGTGTCCCAATCGGCCCCAAACTTACTTTACTTTTTTTGATTCATTACTCAATCAATGCCGAAAATATTACACTAATGCTGACTTGTATCAGCATTCCGACACGTTAGCGGTCGGAACTGTTCAACTTGATGGTCTTCTGCATCATTTAATGGACGATGACTTTTGTGTCCGTGTCCTTACACGAAACAAATAAATAAAGATGTTTTCCCAACGGACTCCCACGTAAAACATCTAAAAGCTTTCCGCTGTTAACCAATCAGCTGTGAACTTTCAGGGTCAGCGTCTTCTTGACTCGCGGAGAAATCCCGTTCAAAGTGATGAACTAAAAAAAAGCTAAAAAGCAAGATTTTTCCTTTTCTTTCTTTTCCTTTTTTTTTTTTTTCCTCCCCGCTGCCTCTTTGATACACTTTGGCAGGCGTCATGTTGACATTTCCAAATCCTGGAGAGATTTTGATGCCGTTGAGCAGAGCCCCGAACACGCGGAAAGCAACAGGCGAATGATGTGAAGGAAAAAAAAAAATGTCAGAAAAATGAAAAATGTAACGAGGTGCATATTGTGGTGACGAGCGTAATTCATTATTGATGAACAGGAAACAGAGACGGCGAAAGCCGGAGGCGTCGGATCGACAGCGTCGCTCTCGTTTGGCCGCAGAGTGATGAATATCAGCCCGGCGTGCGCATTTGTCCAATGTGTGTTTGTGCGTGCGTGTCGCCGCTGGACGCATCCTTTCTGCGGGTGAGCAATGAAAGGCGAGAGACGTCATTAGTCCTGCTATTGATTTTGCCGCCCCCGTGCCTAATTGAAGCTGTTGGGCCACACATAATTGAACACGGACCTCTCCGTCACTCCCTTCTCGTTAGCGCTAAAACCGCGTTGAGGCAAAAACAAAAAACACATTTTTTTTCCCCAGGGCCAAGGCGGGGGCCATTAATAGCCACCCGAGTGAGTCTCGAGTCTGAAGGTGTCACTGTTGTGTTTCTGGACACACTTTTTTTTTGTCCTTCATTTCAAGGCCCTGTAAACAGAAATTCGGGGATTTGTTGTGAAATGCATCAAACATGTTTGATTATCATTGGTGAAAACGTGCAAAGACGAAGACAGCTATCTAGTACTCAAATGTGAAGATAGACCATCCATTTTCCGATCCGCTTTATCCTCACAAGAACGCGGGGGGTGCTGGAAGCCTATCCCAGCCACCTTCGGGCAGTAGGCGGGGGACACCCTGAACCGGTTGCCAGCCAATCGCAGGGCACGCAGAGACGAACAACCATCCGCGCTCACACTCACGCCTAGGGACAATTTGGAGTGTTCAATCAGCCTGCCATGCATGTTTTCGGAATGTGGGAGGAAACCGGAGTACCCGGAGAAAACCCACACAGGCCTGGGGAGAACATGGAATTGAACCCGGTACCTCTGCACTGTGAGGTTGACGTGCTAACCACTGGACCACTGGGCCGCCCTCAGCATTTCATTTTCTTTTTCATTAACATTTGGCGTGGCAGGTTTTAGAGTGCCTCATTGTTGCAGTGTCGTGACTCGGCTGGATATATTTGTACGGGATAAACATGTAGTTTTGTGCAGGTACTGTATAAGAAAGATGCTCTATGAAGAAGCATCCACTTTCCGGTTCGAGGTGGTAATATTTCATTGCCAGTTGACGGTCGAGGGAAGTGGTTTTAGCGCATTCAGCGAACACGCCCACAGCGTTTGCCAGTTTTGCCATTTTGAATCCTATTCGATATGCTTGCCGATTATTTTTTTTTTTCATCCTTCCAGTTTTGCAAGGTTGACAACACTCTTCTCTCAAAGTAACCCTTGCAGGGACAGCGGTTACTACAGTGGACAGCTTATCAGGTTACATGGTGCATGAGAAAGGGTGACGGAGACATTTATTTCCAATTTCAAATCAATTCTCGCTTTCATAATCGGACAACGATAATCGCAACGTTATAACATGTCTCGAATCGGAGTCTTGCGAGGCGACGGCGGTTGCTTTTGCATGTCATTGGGCCTACAATTAGCTGCATCTCCAGTCGGCCGCTCCCAAGTGTTTAAAGACAACGGCAAGTGAAACATTACATCAACTAGCCTGCGGCATTATCCAACTCGACACAATCTGCATATACAGCACATACACTGTGTGTGTGTGTGTGTGTGTGTGTGTGTGTGTGTGTGTGTGTGTGTGTGTGTGTGTGTGTGTGTTGTCACAGGCTTTGATACGCCCACCGTCCACTGGGGAACGAGCGGAATATTCTGCAGGCCAGGTGGTGGGCGGGCGGCCTCTTTCACAAGCTTCCCGCAGCTGTGGCGGAGACAACCACCCGTCGAGACAAGAGCATTGCAGTCGCCCCGTCAAAATCAATACGCTCATCAACTCGCACCGCGCTGGCATCCGCGAGAGGATATTTCTGTCTGGATTGTGAAGAGCCATTTGTTCCGTGCGTTCCATAGTTTGCTTTCGCCGGTCCGAATTTGTTTCGAAACGCGGCCTGTTTTCCAAACAGTTGAAGTGATGTGATGAAAAACAGAACACAAAGTTGTCTTTGATGAAAACTTGCTGCTGCCCAGTGTAATCGTCGGTAAAAATCGAAACACCTGCGGCGGTCACGTAGAACTGACTTTGTCACCGCATGGATTATTGAGTCAACCCGACCACACCACATCAGCATGAGAATAATCTTGCAAGCCATCTTAACAATTGAAACTTCAAAATTGCAGCTCTACGACACAACATCAAATTTCAAATATCTAAATCCAACCAAAAGCGAGTGACCGTTGCCAACTAGAAAGTCGACTTGCCGGTGAGCACGCCAATGCCCTAAGTACTGCTTACACAGAGTCCGAGCCGGGATGTGACTGGAATTTAGCACCCCACCTTGGTCCGATCTATTTTTTTTGGTTTTATTTTTATACTGGTCAAGAGCTGATTTCGGTGCTGCAATGCGTTGCTTGATGCACAACTGCAGCCGGAGAAGTGGTGCAAGCAAACAGCGTTGATTAGAGAGTCACAAGTCTTCCACTCGTGGATTCTTCATCTCTCAGCCTCTGCGGCCATGATGAGGTGGAGCGCCGTTGTGAGCGTGAGCGTTCGTTCGCGCGTGTGTGTGTGTGTGTGTGTGTGTGTGTGTGTGTGTGTGTG
>NW_017805701.1:637901-648965 GCF_001891065.2 Hippocampus comes | reverse complement strand
CCCGCACTCCCCCACCACCAACAATCTACCCAATTCCCCTCACCCGCCTCCTCCCGCTATAGTGAATCCATTCCTCACACCTCCGGCCTCATTTCAGCCCTCCTATTTCCAAGAAATGATTGTCTGACTTACACTTCGAGGCGCGTATGTGTGTCCGTGTGTGTGATTTTTATTTATTTTTTTTTCTTGTTCCCCTTTTGTTGTTGCTGTTGCGGTGTCTCTTTCAAAGTCAACAGAAGACTGAACGCTTCCTTCACGAGACAAAAGTTGGCACGGCAACGTCCTTTGAGGACCTTTGTTACGAAGGCAAACGCTTTGAAATGCATCACCAGGTGTTGAAACGTTAAAAGGCGGGGCTCGAAAAGTATTTGGATTACCATGCCGATTCTGATATTCGGCAGGGTAAAATTCCAATAACTGATTAATCAGCCGATCAATTTTAAAAACAGAAAATGAATATCATAGCTTATTTTTTTGGTACCCTATCACGAACAAAAATAAACGTGAATTACAGACAGAACTTGCTTAAATTTACAACAGAAAGAAAAATCGGCAAATATATTACAGACCTTCAGAAAATGACACAAAATGAGAACGAAACTGAAATGTCAAAAATAAAACGCTACTGTCACATTTTTGTTAGGCGGTCAGATTTTTTTCCTTTTAGTAAAACACGTGCCTGGGCGAAAAAATAATTGGAGGAGCACTCATCCACGGAAATCAAAAAACCCAATTTCACTCTCGATATTTCTGACGGCTAGCAACATTCATGTGAATTCTGCAGGCCCGAGCATTAGACACACACGTATAAATGTCCACCGGTAACGGCGCAAATGTCGCATACTGATTTCCTCCGCCTTTGAGAACCACGGAACAGTGTCACTAATCCAGGCGAGGACGAGAGCCCGCGTTTACACTCGGCAAGGTCTTAAGGAGGGATCCGATCGGAGCTTTCAAGTGAGTATTAGCCCAAAGCCCGGCGGCGGGGTCTCGGCGCGTCCTTTGTTCCGAAACCGCTCGAGAGCAAAAGCTGCATTGTTTGTGTGATGTCGGGAGATAACGGCGACGGGCGCCACTGAAGTCTGAAGTAGGAATAAAAGACTCGAGATTACCTGGGCAGTTATTTAATGCCCTGGCGGTTATTACGCAATCCGTGTTGATTATGGCGGCAGATGATTTTCGGAGAAAAGACAAAACTATAGATCAGGTCAGCATGATTTGACAATACTGAACAAATACGGCCTAAAAAAATAAATAAGCCTGTTTTAGAATGGGCGGCTCAATTTATACGGCAGCAAAATAGGGGGAATTTGCACACGGTACTAAAGACGTATCCCAATCGGTTTCATCGAGTCCACTCGGTGACACGCTCGCTCGCGATTCTTATTCCTGAGGCTATTTTCAATTTCCAGGCCCTTCTGGCTGACTCCGGGGATCGAAAAGATCAGTGGGATTCAGTTCGAGGCACCTGAGCATGACGTCGCGATAGACGGCGGCAAAACAAGCCGCCGGATGAGTCGGTCCTCTTTGTAGGGATCGTGGGCGAGATCACATAAAGACCGCAGATGTCTCGCTCTGGCACAAATCAAACAAAGTGCGGACAAAGGCCAGAAGAGGACAAAGAACTCATCAAAGCCTGAGTGGATTTCAGCTGAGCTGTTTCAAACTTTCAAGTTCAGAAGAGATTTGACATGTGGTGCCACGGTCGGGAACCATGAAATAAATCAATAATTATATTTGAAGTATAATACATATATATGGATTCAGATTCTCGGAGAAGCACCTTCATTAAGTCCAAAAGAGAAAAGACTTCTTTCTTTTCGACAACGTTCTCACCATTAAGTTCCTCTTCGCGCCGAGAGAAGTGGAAGGCGATAAGATGCTGACCCAAGATAGAAGATGACTTTGCATCGCCACATTCCACCCCCGAAACAACAAAATCAGAAAAAACTTTTTTCCTCCTTTCATATGATTCATTTGTGTTTTATTTCTTATCGCAAACTTGAGGCTGATCTATTTTAGATTAAAAACTCATAAGATAAAATAATTCAGTTGTTTTCGTGAACATGAATGGCAAAATGTTACACATTATTTGTTATTGCACCTCATAAAACCCCCCAAACAGCGTTTTTGCGACATTTTTTGCATGTTGGACATTGTGCTGCTCCTTCTGTTATGTGTGCCCTGGCCACCTGGTGCCAGTATATTACGACATTGAGACGGTTAGTCATTTTTTGCTGATGATAAAGAATACATACGCAGATTTATGAATTCTCAGATTGTTTTTCAATCATTTTAACAAGATATTTTACATTATTTATTGTTTTGTCATTTTTGTTTTGTTTTTGGGGGGGAGCAACCCTCGTTTTTTGGGGGGGTGGTAAACGCATATTGGAATTTATCCCGGTCGTCTCCAAAATTTTGAGGGTTTGAAAAAAAAAAAAAAAAAAAATCATAGATCCATCCATCCATCCATCCATTTTCAACACCGCTTATCCTGGACAAATATTTTATTCAGTATATTTGCCCGGGAAAATTGCTCAATTATCTGTCTACATGTGTTGTACCACCCAACATAATACATGTATTTCATTCACTATCTTTGCCGGGGAAAATTGTTGTATTATATGTCTACCTGTGTTGCACCACCCGCCTATGGCGTTTCCCATTATTTGTGTTAGCATGAAGCTAGCAAACTTTCCTGAGACAAAGCGATGTGACTTGGTTGAATATGCATGTGATTCTCTTTGTTTTATGTTTAGTCTGACAGTGAATTTTCACTGGAAGCGGAAATAAACAGCCTGAAGCGTCTCTTTTTGAAGAATGGCTCATGATGCTAACCTGCTACTTGAGTTTCACGGCTCGTATCGGGAAAATGTGTAACTCGGGTCACTCGTATCTCAAGGCGTCGCTGTATAGAGCTCTGTTACTTCCCACCACTGGCAGCTTTCACTAACTATCGAACGCACATATAAAAAGAGGCATCACGAGGAGACTGGCAGAGACAAAAGTCGAACATCCGACAGCGCTCGTTCATCAGCCTGATCACGCAGGAAACGGTCATTTGCTGGGAAGGTGAGCAAATACATGTTGGAAAAAAAAAGTGTCTTATCATGAACTGAAGTGTAATTTTTGGTCGGCGTAGGATGAAGTGGACAGCTGCATTCCTGGTCCTGGTCATCGTGGTGCTGATGGCACAGCCCGGAGAATGTTTTTTGGGACTCATTTTTCACGGCCTAGTTCACGGTATTTTTATGATTATTTAGTATTTACAATAGCACATTTTCATTTCTTTGGGTTCCATGTGACTGTTCTAATCGCGCTTGTTATTTTTTGTTTTTTGTTTTAGCCGGAAAGCTCATCCACGGGTAAGGCTTTGTATTTCTTTGATTGTTGTCGGCATTTGAGTTTCAATTGTGCGGTTCTATCGTGTCCAGGTTGATCCACAGGAATCGCGGCTTTGAAGAGCAAGAGGAGCTCAACAAGCGCTCGGTGGAATTTGTGGCTGACCAGCAGGCTATGAACTGAGGTCGTTTGCTTGCATTGCATGCGGTGTTGCTGTTTGTATTTTAAATTTTTTTTTTTTTTTTTTTTTAGCTCCATAGAAAATGCTTGAGATGCACAACAAAGTGAGGTGCTGCTTTGTGCAATGTGAAATAAATCTGCAATTTCATTTCTTCTGTCTCTTTGTTCTATTTTTTTTTTTAATTCTCGGTCTGATATGAAGAGTGTCTTTGAGAATAATATCTGATAAAAAAAAAATATATATATATATATATATATATATATTGACATGCACAAGTACAGTGTTAGCAAATCTGCATGAATAAAGACAATTTTACCGGGCTTATGTTGCCATTAAACAGGAATTTCAATTTCCCTTTTTTTTTTTTTTTTTCATGAAGAGAAAAGAATGTTGATTGGAATAAAAGTCAATGCTAATAAAGAAATCTACAGAAATGTAATAAAAGTGTTCTTCCTTTGTCATAGTGTTATTTTATAATAATGGTTTTCATGTATATTATTACATTCATATATAAGCGCTATATAAATCAGCATGTATTGTATTGTATTGTATATATAAATACGTAATTAAAATATTCAAAGGAGCTCCAGTGAACACAGCAAATGTTTAGATTTTTTTTCTTTGTTTGTTTTTAATGTTATCCGTAATAATTGGTATTCTTTGCAGTGTGATTTAAGCCTCCTGTTGTTTAAAATGGCCAGCTTTCAAGTTTAAGTAATTTTATGGACAATTATTGAAGATGAAAAGACTTGTGATGGCTTCATTGTTTTTTTGTTGTTTTTTTCCTTCTTTCTTTGTGAAATTACAAAAAAAAACACTAATCCATTATCCACTTTGTGGAGGGTTTGACGAGATGCATAAAAAAAAGCCATTAATTACATTTTTTTTTAATGATCTTATTTTCACTCTCAGAAATGCTTACATTTTCCAATGCTACTATTTAACAATGATGTAGATTTATTATTTATTCTAAATGTACAAAATATTGATCACAAAACCCCTTGTGATGGCTATACTTTTGTTCTTTGTTTAAACAGAATGCAATTTTTTAAATGGCTTATCTTGTTTCAAGATCTTTTTTGAATCCAATGTCCCGGGTTTGTCAAAGTTACATTACAGTGAAGATTAATATTAAAACATTTATTTTTTTTATTGTTGTTTTTTTTTATGGTAATGCTTGTACTTTGCAATTTTTCTAATTACATATACTGTATTTTGAACTTTTTTTTTTTTTTTTTTTTTTTTAACCGACAGATCTGAGTCCCATGAAGACGACGGGCCAGGGTACGAAAATCCACTTCCCTTCATTGGTTCCCAAGCATCAATGTGTTGACGCTTGATAAACATGACACGACCACAAGCAGAACTCAAAACCACCATCAACGCCTGATGGTGTGAGATATTCGCCGGACATTCTGCGCTTGACCAGAAATGGTCCGAGACGCAAAGACTGCCCATTTAAATGAAAGCAACGGACGGAAGCAGTCAAACATCACATCGCCGACTTGACTGTGTTTGGTTATTTCGCTCTGTCGGAAGGTAGGAGAACATTTTTAATATAATTAATCATAGATTACTTTTTTTTTGGGGGGAGGCGGCGGCAGGATTACAAAACTGATATTCAAAGGCTGCACTTAACTAATGTGTTGTTTTAACTTCCTGTCTAGTGTTTTGTTTTTTTTCTGGACGATGAAGTTGGTCACGCTCTTCCTGGTGTTGTCGCTTGTGGTGCTCATGGCCGAGCCTGGCGAGTGTTTCTTCAGAAATCTCTGGAAGGGCGCCAAGGCGGCGTTCAGAGCAGGGCATGCGGCATGGAGAGGTAAATGCCTTTATCCTTGAAATGATTTGATACATGTAATCATTCCGTGCCTCTGTTCTTTTACTGTTTCCTTTTTTAATTTTTTTTATTTTTTTATTTTAGCTCACCGAGAACAAGTCCGTGAGCAAAAGAGGATTGCTTGGTAAGCATTCGGTGCAATAAAACTGTACTCATAACTAGAAATGATCATTTTGGTCGAAAAATAAGCAGTTTTGCCAAAACTACGAAAGGTTTCAACATTTTTGGTGTTAACAAATGTGCTGACAACCAGCCAGTAGAGATAAAGTGGAGTAGAAGCGGTGAGTGACATGGGTGGCGCTTTGAATCACGATGTGAGTCCTGTATTAAAGCAGACAAAATGGTAAAATATGTTCAATTTTGATTCACTCATCCGTGCCGCCATTTTGTCTAAATTGAGTATTGGTGAGCAGCCACTGAACGTAGAAGTAAAAATTCCAAATTAATGGAGATAATCTCGCACGTAGTCTCCAAAATTTTCAGCCGATTGAAACCATTCCAACATCAAAATGCTCAGTTTGTGCATTCACGACATGATAACAATCCTCAACGTCTTCCTCTTTCTCCAACCAGGGAGAACCGACAACAGAATGCTTACCCGCCGCCACAGCAATACGTGCCCGTCATCGTCGAGGACTGAAAGCAATATCCAAGTTGAAGATGTGGAACTCGCTGCAAAACCAACATTCATACGGCTTGCTAGCAAATGATTTGATTTCATTTTAAACGTCATCAGTGCCTTGCTAAATAAAGCAAATACGAAAAAGAGAAATGAGGCTTTTTGTTCTATACAGTCCCTCGCTGACAGACATTAAAAAGCACAGGGAGCCAGCCATTTTGGTTGACATTGCCATTTTGGACAAAGTTTTCAGGGGTCTATCAAAAGCGATCGCTCATCTCGGGAAATATAAACAAAACTACGAAAGGTTGAGATACACGTTCAATTTGTTCCGTGCCCACGTTTGGAAACCAGAGTACTTTCGTCATACAGACAAACCAAGACAAATTTTCCTCTACTCCCGAAATAAACTGCAATAATTGTCAATTTTTGCAGAGGATAAAGAATATATTCAAATGTTCAGTCCTTAAAGCGTTATTAGACCACCACTACTTGTTTGCCTGTGTATAGCATTTCATATGCTAGCATGATGCTATTGAACTTTAAGGTTATGTGGTTATTATAAAATACGCATCGTGTAGTTGTCACTATAATAAGTTGTTTTTTTTGGGGGGGAGAGGATAAAGAATATATGCATGTAAGCATTGCTATATTATCTGATGACCCCCCCTCCCCCACTGTCCCGCCTTTTCAAGCATGCCCTTCCACGCTTAAAAAGGCAGAAAAAAGGCCCTCTTTTGCAAGTGCCACCAGCCGCCTACCCGCTCTCACCGCCAGCCTAAACGCAAGAAAACAAACAGGCAATGAGCCAGGAGGAAGTAACATTTGCTTTGTGCGCTGGGCTGGAAACAAATGGACTGGAAATGAGAGAGGAATCGGATCCTAGTGGTGTGGGGTAGCTGGGGGCAGGTTCATGTGGGGGTGGTGGGGGGGGTGTAGTGGTCTCGGTTTAATGTGAGGGTCACTCGTGTCATCGGCGCTGTTGTTTACTGAGAAGCTCTCGATGGACGGACATGGACATGCACACACACACACACACACACACACACCAGCATCAAGGTTAAAGACGGGTGTGCATGTAAGCAGAGATCTCTTTATCAACACTAAAGACGGTTGTGTGGACCCACCACGATATTACTACAACATGGTAAGGTTTGACCTATAAGTGCAAAAAGCTGCCATGTTGTTTTCTAAGCGCTGTCGTTAAAAATGTCCAAAGAAAAGCCCGACACAAAACAGTCCGCTCAAAGTTCCTGCTCACCGTTGTGAGCGCATACATCGCCTGCCAATCAAACGCACGTTAATGGCGCGCCCGTTAAATCAAACGCGAACAACGATGGGGGCGTGTCAACCGCGGTCACGGCCGCCTTGTCGGGCACGACAAGACAAGAACAATATGTTGGTGCTAATGAGTGCGCCGTCATTCAACTTGCTCTCTTTTTCTTTTCTTTTTTTTCCCCCCCACCAACAATCCGTCTGCCTGAACAGTCTGCAATTATCATGTCGGGCTGCTGAATGGAAGTGGAACTTTTGTCTGGCACGCTAATGTGCATCACTGCATTTTTTTTTGTTTTTTTTTTTGTGGCAGTTTTTCAAAGCCAAGGTCAGGGTCAGGCTCTGTGATTAGTCTGAATGACTAATTTGGTGCTGTTTTTTTTTTTTTAATGCAAGTAAAAAAAAAAAAAGAGTAGAACAAGACGCGAGTCGCTCAAGGTTTGAAGCACGGCGGTACCTTGAGATAGATCTCATTCCACAAGTAACTAGCGGTGAGGTTCATGACCAATGAGGCACTGATTCATCTGGAGTTGCATAAACAGTAAAAATATAAACCCAAAATGGATGCGCCGACGATTCAATTTTGACTTGAATTGAAACATTTGTTTTCAAAGCTTCAGTAAAACATCCTGAATACATAAAAGTAACAATTGGTAGAATGCATGAATGAGTTCAAAGCAAACATGGTGAAGCAGCATTTTGCTGTTATGCTGCACGCAAATTGAATCAGCTGCCACCAGAAGTCAAGTGTAAATGCTTGGAAACCTTGGTTAAAAACTATGGATGTTTAAGTTTTATTTTATCTAATTCACATTTATAATAGTGGGAATGCATTTTAATTCATATTTCAAACATACCTTTTTAAAGATCTTCACATATTTTAAAATTTCTTTTCCGAGCATCCTTTTGAAAAGGAAACGGCTCCGAATAGTGTGCAATGCGGTTCCACGAGCTGCAATTTAACCACGGTTCCGGGTGTTTATACACACGTCATATTTATGTTCGGCGCAGCGTCTGCCCTCCGGGCGGGGTGACATCACGGTAAGCGGAGACCTGCGGTTTGCGGCGGGCCAATATTAGTTAAGTATTTATTTACCAATGCAGCCGGCGGCGTCCCGTGAATTATTCATCTTCCTCGCTCGCGGGGAGTCTGTTGGCAGCAGAAAGGAAATCAATGTAAAACGATGACGGGTGGCAGACTGCGGCAGGTCGCCCACCTGCAGTATCTACGCTAGCTGCCCGTGTAAAGCGATCGGGTCTGCTGATCGCGGGGAAACAGAGTCTTTCCCTGGGAGGTGGGGTGGGGGGAGAGAGCCGTCTCCTCCGTCCGCAGCTGTCAAACAGCGGACATGGCGGTAACTCGGTGCGTTTTCTCAAACATGAACCTGCTCACCACTTAGCGCAACCTCTGTCAACAGCCACTAGCACTTCAGATGGAAACACGACAAAGACGCTTCGGACGTGGCAAGACGGTGGTGTGACTCTGGTTTCTTCCCATGAACAGATGAGATTGTTTCACGAAAACTCACATGAAAACTTGAAAAGACAACATTTGAAAAAGCAGCAGCAAAAAAATAAAACACGTTTTTGGCAGATACAACTCTTCAAAAATAGGCCTCAAACTTTACATGCCACTGCCAGTTGAAATTAACTGTCAAACTAGACATAAAGCAAAGAGACTTACACTTTATGCATTTAAAACGACCCCACAGCTTGGAAAATCCACTTAATAAAAGCTTAATGCTAACAGGCAATGCAAAACGCCCTAGGCAGGCTAGCAAATAGCATCATGTGATGGTATTATAACCCTTTTCAGCAACAACTATTTGAACAAAAACAGTGCTGCGACAGAGTTAGCCAGATAATATCAAAATAATCACAGATATTATTTATCCTCTGCGAAGAGTAACTAATATGTTTGCATGAAGAAAATAATACGTCCACCTCACAGTGCAGAGGAGCAGGGTTCGATTCCGGCTACGGCCCTCCCTGTGTGGAGTTTGCATGCTCTCCCCGTGCCTCTGTGGGTTTTTCTCCGGGTACTCCGGTTTCCTCCCACATTCCAAGAACATGCGTAGCAGTCTGATGGAACACTAGGTGTGATTGTGAGCGCCAACGGTTGTTCGTCTATGTGTGTCCTGGCAACTGGTTCAGGGTGTTCCCCGCCTACTGCCCCGATGGCGGCCGGGATAGGCTCCAGCGCGCCGGCCACCCTCGTGAGGAGAAGCGGATTAGAAAATGGATGGACGGATGGATGGAGTTACAAGCACGGTGACAGAATGAATTGAACGCATATGTCAAGGCACCACTATATTAAGCAATTCTTCCATAATCTCTCCCTACTTCCACATGCCTGCTTGTGTTTCGCATCAATCACTCAGCCCCCGTTTTCGTCACTTGAAAATCCTCTCCAGTCCGATGGAGACAAACGGCCGCAGGATAATTGAGCACTAACACGAGCGCTGACGAGATGAATGAAGACAGATGACGATCCCTCTCTACCCGGGACGTTTTTTTTTTTTTTTTGCCCCTCACAGTCAAAGTCGCTCGTGAGCCATTTTTCCCCCCCTTGTCTTGCCAATTTATGCCCCAAAACAGCAGACGACTGACTAACTTTTCGAAAATGTAAAAAAAAAAAAAAAAAAAAAACTCTGAATATCCATCCAAGCAAGTCCGAAAATTGGTGACTTAAGTTCGACTGGAGTCAAGTCACATGACCGGAGTACGCCACACTATGACTACAAGTATGCGTCGTTGCAAGGGAAGTATAGGGAGGAGGGCGAGCACTCCGGAAAAGAAAATTGAGGAAGCAAAGTGCGTTTTCAATTATATTCCGAAGGTGCAGCGCCTCGAGGAGACACGGTGAGCAGAGAATATAGGGACGATCCATCACGCCGACACTCGGCTAGCACTGTCTGAGGAAAACACACGCACACAAACAAGGGGTGTGAAGTGAGACTTCTATTTTTCGGAGGTAGAATGTAAAAAATAAGTGTTTTAGTTTGTCATGACATGAATGCAAATTTTTTGGATCGACAATGGGGGAAAACATTGATTGAAAGAAGAAAAATGTGATGGTCGATAACAGAAGCAATTCTGAGATTTGGATTTTAACCCGCACTTTCGTCTTTGGCCATTTCCCTGCTCTTTGCAGTGATTATTTCTGTTAATCGGAGCGCGGCGGCGGATAATTGACCCAGCGCCAGTCCCCCCCCAACCCCCCCCCCCCCGCTCATATTCAATTCATAAAGCCCATTTCATTTATTTTCGCTCCCCGCTGATTGAGATGATGATCACATTACATCGCTCCGCCGGCCTCAAAAGATGAGAAATAAAGATTTAGGAGGGAAATTGATGAGTCACCTTCCTCAAGAAACGCCCTCAAAGTTTTGAAGCAGCTCACATACTTAAAAGGAGCATTCTTCGAGATTTAATTGACCGTCGGAGAGCTTGGAAATCAAACGAATGGACCTTGATGAGGAAAGAAGGTTTCCCCATGCCTGACTGAACTTTTTATGAGCTGTAGAGGGAATGTATGTCACCCATGGGTTAAATCGAACTTATGAGACTAAAATATCGATGTGGAACAGATTAATTTATTGTTTGTGTTTGTTAAAAAAATACATCGGAAGAGGATCTTGGGGGAAAAAAAGAAGAATCGCGGATTACTTCGTAAGTCTCAACAGCGACAGTGAAGGGGAAAAAAAAGATTTTTCAAAAATGTTAAGCTTTACTCATAATGTCGTGTTACAATGCACAGCCACATGGGAGAAAGTCAACCAGGAGGGCAAGGAGGTGGGGGGGTTT
>NW_017805701.1:616272-637823 GCF_001891065.2 Hippocampus comes | reverse complement strand
GGGGGTGGCAAGTGAGGTGAAACCCGCCCCGGAGGCATGAAATAGAAAGAGCAAGTCAAGTTAACCTTGGGCATGTGTAACCTTCAGCATGTCAATCTCAGGTGTATTTCCGCACCGCAACGGCTAGCTTGATTTATCGGTCTAATTGGCAGCGGGATGAAGCTCATCGATTTATTTTCTCGTAGGGCTGAACGATTAACAAACTAAAATAAATAAATAAATCACTTTAAATGCTACAGTCGAACCTCTTTTCAACATACGCCGTTTACGTATCCACCCCTACAGCGTCCACATTTCGAAGCCCGATTTCAGGTCATTCATTCCATTTTCCATTTTGCTTTCAACGTACACCTTTATAACATAAACTTCATTGTAACGAACACATTTTCCCCCACAAAATAGTGAAAAGGCCTTCGTGACAATGACCCGTGGTAGGCTAATTGCCGCCGCGATCTTGGTTATGAACAAAATGTAATGCTTAGCAACGCTACTGTCCGACTCGTACGTTGTTGTACTTCTGGAGGCACGGCGCACACGTTCTGAAAGCGTGAAGGCTGAAATTGTCTCTCACTTTCGAAAAGGAGTCTCCCATACAAAGCTCGGCCAAGACTACGAATTTGCAAAGTCGCATTGACAATTACCCGTTAATGGCAAAAAAAAAAAATCATGGCAGAGTTTGAGGCCAACAGATTTAAAAATGATTGTAAACAATTTTTCCCCCACTCCCTTTACACACGTATTTGTAATACATGTTTATACTGTATTACACGTGCACGTGTTTTTACATAATAAATGTTCATATTGTATTATATATCGTATTTGGCGGCCATTTTATTGGAAATGGTTACAACAAACTTCTGTTCGAACGTACAGATTCCAACTGCATTGTGTTATGTACTTCCCGAATACTGTACCGCGCACAACATAAACACACGTTAGCACACGCTTGTGCACCAAAGGTCCCCGCGGAAGCTCTGCTAATATGTGCCACCTGTGGGGTCACATCCCATTTGTCAAACCTTTTGGGTGCCCGCCAGCAGAAGACCAGGTTGCTGAGCACACACTTTTGGGAACACGATGCACATGCACGCACACACACACATACACACGCGCGCGCACGCATGCACGCCATCTGGGCGAAGCTCAGGTAAACTTAAAAAAGTGGTACATTGTTTGCTAGTGGAAAACAATTCGAAATGAAAAGTGACTTTGAGATCTCCAACCAGGGGTCATTGACCTTTCTGAAACTCAAGCTACTTCTTGGGTACTGAACGAGCTCTTCTCAAGAATCATATCAGATGTAAAAAATCAATTGTTTGTCACACAGCACGTCCCAGCTTGAAAAACAACACGTGGAGCAACAATTATCAGCACGACGCTGTAAAAGTCGAGGTAGGAGATGGGGCAGGGGGTTGGGCGGCACAAGCGGATAAGTGCCAAGGTGGAGGTGGCGCTGTTTGGTAATTGGGCCTAATTGTTGGAAACACTGACCCCCACGAATTAGTCATGTGTGCACAATGGTATAATCTGATGTGTGCCGCTGGAAAGACGAGGGCCACATCTAATTATGTTCTCACTATTATGCTTGGACCACGCACACACACACACACACACACACACACACACACACACACACACACACACACACGCACACACACACACACACACACTGTGACATTTAAATATCAGTTTAAGGTTAATGCGTCTCCCCAGCAGACGGATAAAACCCTCTTCATGTCATTGGGCTCGAGCCACATTTACAATGACAAAGCAAGCAGCCATGTGAGTGGAGCAGGGACAAGTGCAATTTTAATTCAAGTCATCGTAATTCATATTTAGGCTAAAGAACGTCTTAAAATAGTGGATTTTTATTGAGTTAAAAAAAACAAAAAACTGGCTTTTATTTTTAAGGCTTGACTTTTACGCTGTTAATGTCCGAGTGTTGCCGAGCAGACCGGGAAGCTTTTTTTATTGGCCTCGAGATGTGAATATAAACTTGCGTTGTGGTTTACCCCTTGTCATTTGTTTAATGACTGAAAGTTCACAGCGCAAGGCATTTGTTCAAGAAGGTATTATCTCAAAAAAAAAAAAAAAATTCTTGGTAATATTTTTGCGTGCCTGGATCGGATTACGGGGGTTTACACTATTTCCTAATGGAAGTATTGCTTTGGAATCCGCATGATTCGGTTTTAGTCAAACTTCCTGGAAGGGATTGACTCCAAAAAAAACGGAGGTTCATTGGTACTCGTTTGGGTAAATCCCAGAGTAATCAGTACTGCATTTCCAACAGGTAAACTCCTCATCACAAGTTTTAGACTAATGATGTAGGTGCATAATGGTGAAATATTGGTCGAGCCGGGCAGCGCGCGCCGGCATCCTGCTTTGCGTCGGACTTGAGTGCTGTTAACCAAGCCGCCGACGTGGACTTTCACGCCTCGGAAATTAAATCATCAGCCGAGTAGGCGGCCCGGAGCGGAGTGGAGCCACCATTAGGTTAATGAGCTGTGAAATGAAATGTATTCCTTCACACCCGCACCCGCGGCCCACCCGCACACACAAGCCTAATGAACTTTACTCCGTCGCCATCAATTACCTGCAGCCTCACGCTTTTACTACCTGGACTCAAGCACCGAACAAGACCGCACTTAGCAGCAGCATGTGCTGGTATTTATTATTCGTCACATAAAGCACAGGAAGTACAAATTAATTAGGATGTTCTGAATATAGACTAGACCTCCCCCAAGGCTTCAAAGGCCTTGGGGGAAACGAAATTGCACACCATCGGACATTACCAGTGGTGATCTTATTCCAACAATGCTAAAATATGAGGTCCGCATCGTTTCGTCAGCGCTTTCGTGTCATTATGACATTTACTTATTTCCGCTTTTGGTGCTATTTTGGCGCAACATGACACGCACGCGCTCACGCAAAGAACACGCACAACACTAAAAACACTGGAAAATACACAGACACGTGTGGAAAGATCACTCGGACTCGTATAGGCAAACACACACACACACACACACACACACACACACACACACACACACACACACACACACACACACACACACAGATCCCCGCGCAGTTAGCTGCCAGGCCAAGCAGCGCGATTTTCAGAAGCAGAGCAGAAGGGGAACAATTGTTTGGACAGCATGCGAGAATGTGAGAATAATCCCGTCATCTGGACCTCCTCTGCACATGTCTCTTAATCTCACACACACACACACACACACACACACACACACACACACACACACACACACACACACACACAAGTCAAAGAAAGCAAAACTGCGAACTAGGGCTGAGCAATTCATTGATTTTAATCGAGGAACGAAGCGACGGCCCACATACGCGCATACACACATATCCAGTGTCTCTCACTTTAACACTCACACTCCTGCTCTCTCTCTCTCTCACAGAGACACACACATACACATTCTGCACACACACACACACACACACACACACACACACACACACACACAGTTTGACCCACTCGATCACTCTCTGAAAAGTCTGCCCACCTCTCGCCCCCGTTGACAGGCGAGCTCTCGGATTGTTATTGGCACAAGTCCGGAGAGGCGTCTCAATATCACAGAGCGGACGTTTTCTTCAGCGAGGCTGTCGGCTTTGGACGCTTCTTAAAATGATCAAAGCAACTGGGGGGGAAGAAAACTCGGTAGGACGGAGGAAAAAGTCAAGGGAAAAATCCTTTGAGCAAAAGAAGATGCTGTGAAAAAAGCGGGGGATGGATTCGGTTATAATTATCATGGCCATGAAGGAGGCTCCACGCAAGTGGACATTTTAGGACAAATGCGAAACATTTAAGAGAGAAAAAAAAAATAATAAGTTTCGTTCACTTTGAAATAAGTTGAGCCTTGTTTGAAAGCCTCATCAAGACTTGAAATCCGAACACACGCACAAAGCCAACATTGGATTGAGGCCTGAAGTTGATTTGTAATGTTCAGCTGCAGATCCACGATCAGATCTTTGGAATGTTTGACCAAAATGTCAAAATCCACACCTCATTTCAAACCTTACACCGATCTTGAAAAAAAAACGTGACTTCACACCACGCTTTAATCAGCGTAACCGGCCAACAAGACTTCAGCTCTTCTGTCCTTCACGCTTCTGAGAGAAAGAAAAAAAAAAAAGTAAACAATGAAGAAGTAAGCGCGCGGAAGCTGAGAGGACGTGCCGCCCCGTCTGACAGTTCGGGCAGTACGGCGCCAAACCGGCGGGCAATTACGACCGGTCGACCGACGTCTTGTCTTCAGGTGCGCTTAACAAGCATCGCTTCGCGCTCGGCATGCAGGCCAGACACTTTTTTTTTTGTTTGGGTTTTTTTGCAGTCATGTTCTCATCCCGCGAACATCAGTCACATTTTTACACTGGGTTAGGTTACACTGTCATGTTCGGATTCAGAGCCAGGGCTAGCATTTCAATTAAGCATTATGGTGGGGTTTCGGTTGAGGTCAGGGTTTCAAGCTTCCAAAAAATAAAACCCGAAAAAAACCCAATGTTGACCTCGTATTTTAGCATTGTAAAAGGAGATCTTCCAAAAAAGGCAAAGTAAACCATTCCTGTTGCAAGTGTAATGTGCGGCGCGAAGGCCTGCCCCGTTTGTCACGTCTGTCATCCCAATCTGTGCGCGGCTGACACCGACAGAGACATTTTTGACGGCCAGCGCATCCGAAGGGCAAAACATCCAAACATCCAGATTAACGTGTTCGCCCCCAAAGCATTTTTATTGGGCCAGCGGCCTGTTTACTGCCGAGTCTGTCGGGATGAGTGAAAGCAACACAGGCGGGCTTCAAACATCGGCACGGAAAGGATGGAAAAGATGTCCGTCCCCCCCCCCCGCTCACGGCGTGAACCCTAAATCACAACGTGAGCGACCGGTATACTTCTGGCGTGAAGACAAGGTTTGGGTTTTGAGCCTGTTTTGCATCTTTGAATGAGGCTTAGGATTTCAAATTTGGGTTGAACGACATGAATTAGCTAGGTTAGCATGCTCAGAATGCCAATGGAAACCACCATGACTTCAAACTCTGATTTTAAATCTTCATCCTGATTTTAATACTCCAATTTTAAACTATAGCCGTGTCTCGAAGACCTACTATGAAACCTGAACGCACACTTGAAACCACTGGCGTGGCCGCTTCAGAGCGCCTCGTTGTCAGCCATGAGTGTGCGCATGTCACGCAGAGAAAGGCGGCTGAGCAAGGATGGGGATTTTTATTTTATTTTATTTTTTTAACTTGGCAGCCATTTGTGGCCGCTTTAGAGCGCCTCGTTGTTGCGAAGTGGAAAAGCTCAAGAAATATGCTAGACGTAGTAGCTTCAAACCAACATTTTTTTAAAAACATATTTTCATATTTACTTACCGGCAGTACATACCGGAAGCATTTGAGAACTCCAAAGGTGCATAAATCAGTGGCTAAAAAAAAAAAAAAATCACATCGACTTGCAAGGGGAAATAGAGCAGAGGAGCAGACGGAGCCTTACGGTAACACGACATGAAGGCTGCTTAATAATACGGTCCAGCGTAAATAAAAGAGCGTGCGAGTGCTTTTTGCAGGGCGTCCCGGGATTCGCCGGGCCGTTCCTCAGCCGTTCCGCTGTCAGTTGCGGTTGCTCACCCAGCGCGGGCCAGGCCGTCACACTGGCTAGGTTGCGCTGGGACAGCGGGGACCGTCAAAGCACATGATGTGGGACTTTTAATGGAGGGCTGGCACGCAATTCTTTTTTTTTAATTTATCTTATTTTTTTAAATCCGTGTGTTTCACTCAAAGATATCGAAATGGAAGATATGATTTGAAATTAAGAGCATGTTGACAAATACACAAACCACTGACAAGAACAGTGAGTACATACACAAGGGAAAATGTTACATTTTGTCAAAATTAGCCGATTTTCCTTTCCCCGAGACCTTGAAACACTCGTAGGTGTTATAAGGTCTCAGTTGCGAATTGGGAGCAGGTGTGTTCAAAATTGGTGTGATCAGGCTCACACTCTTTCATACTGGTCACAGGAAGAGGGTGAAAGATTTTTTCATTATTCGGGACTGTTTGAGCTCCACAGTAGCACACTTTGTTGTCCTCATATCTCACGCGAGAGTGTCAGTGATGCGAGTGGGACATCTTCAGTCAAAGATGCAGACAAACTCAACAGCGTTTGGTCCGAAGAGGACTCTTGACACTGTTCTGTTCTTGTCCTCAAATTCAACCCCTAAAAAAAAATAAAAAACTCCCCTCTTTCTCAGTCATGCTTCTTCCCGCTCTGTTGCCCAAAAGTTCGGCGTCGTGAGTTAGCATCGCAAAGCAGATTCCTGTCGATAGCTCTTAACCAAGCGCCATTGCCAAGCTTCGATTTGCCGTTAACACACTCCAGACAACAACAAAATCAACAGCGGCCAATTAAGTTCCGGTCCCTTGGGGAGCTTTTCATTAAGCTAAACGAGGCCCGACTCGAGGCTCTTCATTGGACAGCAGGACGGATATTATCGGAATATTGCCAACAATCATGCCAGACAATCAGTTACCGTAAAATCTATGGATCAAAGAAGGGCAAACTTACCTGAAGATATTTGAAGCAATTTTTCTCATATTTTCCTAATAGGTTTGATGTGTCATATATTTAAAAAAAAAAAAAAATTAAAAAGCTTTTAATGTCAATCATTTGCTTGAAATTAGCGACGTTGTCCTGCACTTTGTTTAGTAATGATGGGTATCTTTATTCTTCTTGCAGTTGCGACTGCATGACGCGACATGGAAAGACCAGCGAATCGATGACTGATGTTAACATTATGATTTATCGGGACGTTTTTCGGAGGCAACTCGTGAGAGCAGCAGTGCTTAGCAGTTTGTTGATCCCAGCTGTGTCGCCTCCAGTGCTATCAGTGTAATATTCATGACGCGCCTGTCTCGCTCTCGCTCGATGTCATGTTCCTTTGTTCGCTCTCATTACGGCGCTGTCCTGAAAATGACAAGGTACAAGAGCATTTCTTTTCTTTTTTTTTTTCTTTTATATCACGCACCCATTTCATGTGAAGTAGCAGAAGCGAATAAAAAGAGGTATTATCGGTAATGGAGGTTTTGTCAGACTTCCAGCATTCACTTCTTGTTGTGTTTTTACAGTCATGAAGCATTCATAACTGTCATTTGGGGGGGATGGAGCTACATTTGTTCGCTTTTTCTTTGGCTTTTTTTGTGTGGTTAAAAAAAATGACAAGGATTAACTCCATGGCTGTTTTGACTTTGATTCGGCTTTTCTGCAAGAACATTTCCTAAGGAAAAATGTTTGCGTTTGTCATTTAAACAAACAAAAAAAATCAACTTTTACAAAAGTCCACTAACATTTGTTCTGCAACCAACATTTGAAAAGTGAAAATGTAAAAGCAGTGTTTTTTAATTGTATTTTTAATTTATTTATTTCGGCGGGGGGCGGGTGGTGAATTGAGACAAATGTTTTTTTCCTGCTTAAATCTATTATTATTTATAATAATAATAATTTTTTTAAAACCTTTTCCTTTTCAATTTTTGTGAATTGAAAATGAGTTTTGGGATTTTTGGTTCCAGTTAGTCAAGTTAATCATTTTTAGTGAGGGTATTCTAAATTAAAGTGCATGAAGCGTTGACGAGGCTAACCTTGTTTTTATAAACGCGACTCATTTGTCACAAGTTCTCTGCGTTGTTGAGTAAAAGACTTTCTGGGCAGAAAATGAGCAGTTCAGGACGATAACGATCAGGACAACAAAGTCCCGGCTGGAGCGTCGGTGCGGTCTATCGAGGGGCCATTAGCCTTCTTAAACGGGACAGTTTATCAGCCGGGATCGGACGTTTGTCGATCCCGGATCATCTGGCTGAATCTATTCTCCCTCCCTCACTTCATCCCACAACAAACAAAAACAAAAAGTCGGTTTCAAAGAGAAGATCCGTGTTTGGATAAATATTGCTTGTGAACTGTTCCAGATGACGTACCTGAAAAACGTGTGTGCTATTATCGAGTGTGATGTTTTTTGTTTTGTTTTTCAAACAAGGAAAATGACATTCAATACATTAGTACATTAGAAAACATATCGTATTAACATAATTAAGGGGAACGCAAGGAATAAAACAGTTTTTGCATTGAGATTAATTAATTGCAACTACTGTACTTCTGTTGCGCACGACTGAGCCACCAAAGGGCAGTATAATACAGTCATGATGATTTGAACAAAGAAGAGTTTCACAATTACTGTACTACAAGTAATGTCACTCAGTCAACAGGTGTAATAAGTGTTGTTTTACGCAGAGGATAAAGAATGTATGCCATTGAGTACTGCAAGAGAAGCGAGTTCAATTGAGTTCATTGTCAAAATGTTTTGCTCGCAAGTGAATGCAAAAAAAAAAAAAAGCATTCAAAAAACATTACTCATCTTGAAAAACTTGTAAATCAACATAGTAAGAAACAAAACCACTTGAAATAAAAATAATGTTCCACGTTCAGACGCAGGGCAAAAGGATAATAAATAAGGCCTGAGTCACTCCCTTTCCCCTTCTACCATTGTTGTTCTTCTTTGTCTGTGAATGGGTTCATACGACCCAGGCATGTTCTTACAAAAGCCGTCCATCGCGATCATGTTGAGTGATCGATGTGGCGTAGTTTGAGTCGCCAAAAGCCAACGTTTGGCAGCCCCATTTGCACCAATCATTATCTCGGCCATTAGCCGGCATATTAGCTACCGGAGGCGCATCTAAATCAGCAACATATAGACTTACCAACACACACACACACACGCACGCACGACAGCCAAGTCCATTAGTGCGCACCGCACAAATCAAGCAAGAAACAGAAACCCGGCGGTGAAAATGAATATATGCAAAATAGACTGAAGTTGCTTTTAAAACGTCAATCTCGTAAGGGCGCGGACTTCAGAAAGAAGATACGGTCAGGAAGGAAGGCAGGAAGGATGTGATGTCAACAGGTAAACAGAGATGCGAAGTAGACTCGAGCAAAGTCCAAGGAAATGTGGAATCGCACGAGAAAATGCATCAAAATTCAAACAATTTATATTTTAACATTTGTGTGTCAGTGAGCAGAGTAAAACACTACTCAAACTATATTTTGTTCTAAAATAACTTTGTTCCTGGAGCGTCAGGTAATTTTGACTTTTATGTAGTCTGGTGGAATTACTTTGTTTTTTTTTCGATTGTAACGGCAGGCGATTTTAACATTGACGGAGCACATATGGTAAAACTACGTGGAGTGGGTAGTGAGCTTTGGGGAACGCCATTGGTTTTCTACTGTAACAGCAACTGTGACATTTATGTACAGCACCGTTTTCCGATCCTTAGAGCCGAGGCACATATTTTACAGGGGGAAAATCCAATGGCACACCAAACAAAAATAGCACAATAAGGACACTCACTGCAAACAAAATGTCTACACAGTTTGTCATACAAAAATAAATGAGACCAAGATTAAGCTTTTAAAATCTTTTCCAATCAACTCCGCTGAAAAACAAAAATTTGAGAGTGCAAGCACAAATAAAGCACTGAGAGGAAGTTGCGCAAGTGTGCACACCCTCATAACTAGAGATGCAGCTATGGTCAGAATGAACCAATCACATTGACACTCACGTTAAATGGCAGTCAAAAACAAACCTGCCACCATTTAAAGTTTCTCTGCTTAACTTTAAAAACAATTCAGCCTGCTCTCAAAAGCTTTTCCTCGCATTTACCCGTCACACCTTTCCGGCACGCGTCATGGTCCGCAGAGGGCTTTCACAGCACTAAAAAAGTACAAAAGAAATTCCAAGGCATAAACCATGGACCACATTGAGGACAACATTCAAATCTGGCGATATACATTTTGTGATGTTTTTTTTTTTTTTGTCTGTTTGTTAGCGTGCAGTGAGATTTTTCGAACGTTAAAAAAGGGCATTGATTCAATCAAGGATGGGAAACATTGGTCTCTTGAGTGTATTTGGCGCATAGACACTTCACACCCAAGAAAATGGCCGCATAACAGATTTACTTAGTTGTTTAATTTCACACTTGACGGGTGGGCAGGCACTCCCGAGCCACAACTATTTGTACACAAGCAATTAAAAAGTCAATCTTCTGTAATATGTCCCCTTCAAGAGGCTCTCGACGAGTAACGATTGTCGAGGGAGTCTTCTTAAGAACGATGGTGTTGGCATGCGGTTGTTTACCGTGGCTAAAGTGGTGAGGCAATTTTATTGTAGATGGCAAATGAACTGCGTGTCATCTCCAATGTACACACACACACACACACACACACACACACACACACACACACACGCACACACTCAGAGTGGACTTTGATGTTAAATGTCGGATATTTATGCTTCAAAGCACTTCAAAGACGACGACTCTTCAATTTTTGTGCTTGATGCCGACGCAAGTTCGTCAGCTATATGATTCGTTGATGGTTCTGCGCTGGCTCCGACAAGAGTGATACCTCGTGGCACTAATGTGTCGCCCGTCCTTGAGTGGCGGTTGCAAATGACAGCCATTTTCTAGCCCAAAGGCACAGCAGAAGAGGCTTTTTTTTAACGCAACACATACACACGGGAAGGAGAGAAAAACGAAAGACGCTATCCGCTCTCCACACCACTGACAAGGCGTGTTTCAACACAGGTTGTTGTTTTGATTTATCTACCTCTTTTCCTGCGTCTTCACCTTCAGCATGTGTGTTTGTGTCTTACATCAAGCAAGAACTTTTTGTGTGTTCGTCTATGCCAAGAGTATAACGAGCCTTTCAGTGATCGGGATGGTTAAATACTACATTTGTATTCAATGAACTCACTCACATGTATCAAACGGGTGCCATTGTTTGCTAACATGGACCAGAGATCCACAGAAGGACCAAAGCCACAGAGAGGAAGATGAGGCAAGTCGCACAATCTTTAGAATGTCATTGTTGGCTCTATTCATTAGTGTGAATTATTCATGGCACAAAATCTGAATGGGATTGTTAGCTGTGCTTTGTAGTTGGATTTGAAAAGGACAAAACGAGCACACAGATGAGCCTTTTTCTTTCTTTCTTTTTTTTTGCACCCCTTCCCCTCCCTGGATTGCTGTAGCTCTGCAGCTTACTTTCGGGGCCGTCGGCACCATCTGGCCAGGCCTTGCCAGCGCTGAACGGATCGCGCGGTAACACCACGTGATCCGCGGCGTCTGTTGTTTGACTTTAGGGTCAGCTTCATGTTGATGTTTAGTCGGGGTTTATGTTGGTCCTGATCCAATAGGATAAAAAATATATAATACACTGGCCCATATGATCCAGCGGTGTATGTTAGATTACAACCGGATAAATTACGACCATGTATATGATGACAATGAATATAAACATGGTGGATGTTATGACGAGTGACATTACTTTGAACTAATAGATATTTTGATGATGAATACGATGACGTGTTTTGACAAAGTATATTATGACAAAGTTTATTACAGTGGTGAATAGTGTGCTGGTTTATATTAGAATGACATATATAATGACAATGTATAGCAGCAGACGAAATGTTAACTACGACAACATTATCTTGCAACGATGTATTTTATGACGGCCGACAGTATACAGTACTACGTCGGTGGATTACGTCAACCGATATGGAAACACCAATTTGCCTCTAAGGGGCCTCACCAGCAACTAAGTCCCGGCCAAAGTGCTGGTACTTTTTTTTTTTTTTAAGTGGAATCGATAAGCATAGTTGTCAGGCAAGCAAACAAATGATTCCTTGGAAGTGAACGACTTATTCCTGACCCTTAGTACTTTGTCTATTTAAAAATAGAAAATCAGCAATGTCGAAAAGCTGACAGTAGAATTTGGGGTTCAACTCAAACCACAAACTCAAAAAAAGTGCACCATCTGTGTTCCGAGACATAAAGCAAAGCGTCCAGAACCAAAATCAGACATTGGAAGGCAACCCGGGGAGCAATCGCCTGACTTCCAAAGTGAATCAAGCTAAACAAATTGTGATTAGTTTGGCGCCATTTGTGCAAACCATTTCCACTGATGCTGCTTTGGGCTCATTGAAGTTGATTAAAAACAATAGAAAGCGACCTTTCCAGAAACCCCGTTTAAAGAACGATGAATTATTTAGAGTGCAAACAACGCAATACGTAATACAATGTACACCGACATCACATAAGATTGGCTGCGCGTTTGCAATAAGGCCAGACAGAGAAGTTCCCGGCATCGTTTTTAACTAACTTACTGACCCTCATATAACGGTAACAATAACGTTTGGACAGAAGTTGGATATTGTCTTGTATAGCATAAAATAAGATAAATGAGGGAGAGTGAGTGTATAGGGTTGGGTGGCTGTTGGGTTGTATCTGCCAGCTGTGCTCAGCGCCACCTCTCTAATCCACCGCAGAAGAGCCCGGAGGCTTTCCAGCGCAATATCCCACCCCCCCCAAAAAAAAAAGAAAAAAAGTTTTACCTGTGCACCAAGGAAGATGCAAACATCTGTTTTAAGAGTGTGACATTTGATTTTCGATTACGAATGCCTTAATTGTCCTTAAACGAAAGTCATTTGCTTGCGTAGTATGTGAGGCTAAAAGTAATAAAAATCACATTTCTTAAAAATGTCAAAACCCCTCCCTAATGGTCTCAGTTCGTGAAGGAGAGGTTACATTTGATAGAAGTGGCCTTATGAGTAAAAAAAAAAAAAAAACCTTTTATGTCCATTTTTAAGGGGGATATCCTCAAAAAGTTGAGCCCAAAAAGACACAAAAAAAAAAAAAAAACTTTTATGTCCATTTTTAAGGGGAATATCCTCAAAAAGTTGAGCCCAAAAAGACATGGGAAGTCCGCCATTTTAGTTCAAAGCGGCCATTTTAGGTTCCATATTTTTTATTTAATTTTTTTTGCCTTGGCAGGAGTGCGAGGGAAACTCATTCCCATCAATTCTTAGTCAATAAAACATGGATGCTCATGACAAAACATGTAATTATAATTTTGAACGTGTAGAGTTTCCCAAATGTTGTATTTCTTGGCCATGGCCGGACTTTCCTGGACAAACAAGACTTTCTTCTCCCTCCCGCTGCGATCCATCTCCCACTTCTGTTATCCAGTCTTCCGCGGCGAGAATGGATCGCTACGACGCACCTTTACTTCAGCTCAACTGGCTGGCGCGAGGAGCGAGAGAGCAAAAGAAGCGGGGAAAAGATGGCAGATGACAAAAGATATGAGGGCAGAGAGGCGGCGAAGTGACGGATGGACGGAAAAGAAGGTTGTGATGGAGTGGAATTTAGACTGCGGCAGGTAGCGGAGAATTGAGTGCCAAGGCCCATCACACTTGAGAAAAATGTCCAAGACGTGCAGGTTGTTCTCCCGGAGGGAATAAATCGTTTTTCGGAGGGATTGTTTTCAACTCTCTGAGCTGTTGTAACTCCATATTTACAGTGAATACCCATCAAAGTTCACCATTGTCATTTTTGTTTTCCTCCACAGTGGAAGCAATGCTCAACTATTTGCTGCAAATGCCACTATTCGCGTAGTTTTCACGTATTCATCTATTTAAGATGCCACAATGGCTAATAGGAAAGGAGTAATTGGTGTCAAGGAAGTAAGGTTGCACTTCCGTATGCGGGAAACAACATGAATTGGGACTACAGTAAAGATCTGGATGACGTAATCGTGCTACGTTGCGTCTACGTCAAAGTCACTCATTCTCCTCGCTTCGCCGGCTTCTCTGGAAATCCGAGCTAACTTGCTTCGCGCCAGCTACGAGCTGCGTCAGGCTAGCTAGCGCTGGCGAAAGCCGCTGTGGCTTCTCTTCACCTCCATGGAGGTACAGAAGCGACATTTGGTTGAGTATGTCTGTCAAATTGATGCACCAGTCCCCTTATGTGGACATGTCGTTCTAACCCTGTGAAGTTAATTCTGATTCATTTATAATGTTGTTATTTTCCTTTGACATGGATTTTAAACGACTGTCCTGTTCTGCTCTGTCTCTGTTTTTGTTTTCAGCACCAACTGGAGTGGAGGGCGTTTCTCTTCAGCGCAGCGCCTGTTTTCTCGTCCCAATCAAAGCTTTGCACAGTCGGACTACCAAGTTGCCGACTCTCTGTCGGATTCTTGATCTTGCTTGCTGTTCTGCTCAAGAGATATTTTCGAGAGCTTGCGCTCATAGTCGATCCTTTTCCGGTAGTTCCTTGTTTTGGAAGTGTTTTGGTTTTCCCAGTTATACTTGTTTGATTTAAGTTTCGTCGGTTTGGGCCTTTCCCATTTCCTTTTGTTAAATTTGCCGTTTGCAAACACTTTATGGTTTTTCTGGCTGTTTGTCGCCAGCGATGTCTGTTTATAATTTGTCGGTCCTTCGTTTTTCAATAAATATTTTTGTTTGATAATTTGTCTGAGTCTGCATTTCCGAACCTTGTCAACGTCAACCAGCGTTTTATTGCAAATAATTTTGAGGCCCACCGGAGAACAACAGCCATAGAAAGTAATGGCACAACACAAGAGTCAAAGGGGGGCTATTGTGATGATTTACTTTTGTGTTCATTCCTGCAGTTAGTGGGCATCAACTCTGAGATTGTGAATGAAACTTCTCTCCACGATGACCCATCATGTTTTTCTGCTCCCTCCGCGACACCACAGCAGCAGAGGGTCATGCAGAATGAATAGCAATCTATGTTTGTCTTTCAGGGGCCAAGAGGGGAGCATTAACCTCCATTCATCTGCTGATTGGCCGCCATGACACCGGATCGATGCGGCTGTTTTTGCTCGCCCGGTAGCCTTGGCAAAAAGCCTTCGGCGTATTGACAGAGTCCTCCCGCCACCCGAGAAGTCCACCGGCTACATGGCGGGCGGGAAGAAGCTCTCAACTGCCCTAAAGGTGCAAATTGCCAAAATCCTCACATAAGCGCTTAAAACCTCCTAATAACGAGGAAATGAAAGGAAATTGTGTTTGCCGGATTGCATTTCTCCATTAGAATGTTTAATGAGTCCAAATGACATATTTATTTATTCCTCAGTCGTACAACCGGATGAGCATCGCGGGAACCTGAAAACAGACTTTCTGGAGAATCTCAGTCTGGAAGAAGAGTTCCATAAAGGATTACACTGAATGATGATTAGTATGTTATTCTAGCTGTGGAGTAAAAAAGTTATATATTTTTTTTCATAACGAAAATGCAATAACACATCAGACAAAAAGCCAAGGGTGTCCTGATCCTGTCCTATTCAATTTGTTTTTTCAGTCTCCAGCTGGAGAGTGGGCGTTCCCTCATGAGTCGTACCTGATACTAATCGTACCTTGTTACCAGCTGCCTATATATATTACGCTTCAGGCAACTGGCTGTTGGATTTATTAGCCTTGCTCACAACTCTGTCTCCAGGTGCTTAATTTTCTAGATGTTCTTGACATTTTGCCTCATAGCCTCTCGCCACGTTCAAGTATCTAAGTAGTTTTGGTTTTGTTACAGTTTCTATTCTCGCGTGTTGGATTTCCTTGTCCTTTGAGTTTGACGAGCAATTTACGTTTTTTTTCTCGTTCCTTGCCTTTTGCAAGCGTTTTTGGTTTTGTTTTTGACTTTTCCTGGTTCTTCATTACCAGTGTCCTTCGTTGTACTCTTTCTCGTTCTTGCATTTTTTTGCCAAATCTCTTTGTCTCTGCCTATGTTTGTGGAATCCAATTCTGTCCTGAATATTCCGGGCACCTTATAAAGAGGGCACTTTACTCTTTTCAAACATCCAAATAATAACGAGCTAAAAATAATATCAAACCAGACGTATGCAATCTTGTGTGATGCCACCATTAAGCTGAAACTAAACGGGCTCAAGAACACAATCCTGGAGCACGCCACCGCATCAACTATCCAGTCGTGACTTTCCCTGGTTCTCCCATCCCGCCTGCCCAACATTTCCTCCCACGTCCTGTATGTTTCATTATGCTGGTGGAATTGTCACGCGCATCAAAGTTGTTTTAAAAGTGTCTCGTCTTCTCTCTCTCTGGTGGGCAAGTGGCAGTGTGTTATTATCCCTGGTGCTGCTCTTCATCGGCGCTCGCATCAAAAGATGCACTTAGACAGCAACGAAAGCTTTTTCCACGCTTTGCCTCGGCTTGGCAGCATGACTGCAGAGAAGGGAACAAAGCGGACGACGGGAGGGGGAGGATGAGGAGGAGGAGGAGGAAGGATGAAGGGGAAAACGCACAGCGAGGGAAATGGTCGTGCCATCACGCTGACCACATGACCGCCGTTGACATTTGCTTTTATTACCTTTTGCCACTTTTTCCCACCCTCCATCATGCATCTTGACTGCTGCAGCTGCCAAGCGCACAGATGTGACAGCAGCTGTGTGTGTGTGTGTGTATGTGTGTGTGTGTGTGTGTGTGTGTGTGTGTGTGTGTGTGTGTGTTCATCTTCTTTCATGCTATAAAAATGATGCTACTTCTTGTCCCTCTTTGGGCTACTTTTTCAAGTCAAAGTCAGACCCCCGATGATTTTAAAGGCCATCTGAACAAAGTAAAATGTAACCCACTGTAAGAAGTTAACAGATGACAAGAAGGAAAAATACAAATTAAATGGGGACAAGATTATCTTGTGTTTCCATTCCTTTGTCATTTTTCGACAATGCAAAAGCAACAAATTATCACCGTGTATGAGGTATGTGCTTCACTCGGATCCCTGAAGATGGCGCCGTTGCATCACTTTGGATTTGAGATCAAAACAGCTTTTGAGAAGATGAACACTAGGAGGTGAAGTTTGAATTGTCATCTCGATGATGAGGGAGAGAAACGCCAACGCGTTGGAAGTCGGACAAGTTCCGGCACAATCACACTTGGAATTTAAATACGTAAGGTTTACACTGAGCATACGTTGAGGTAGGTACTACAAAGTGTGTGACAGAATCATGAGAAAAGATGACACGGTTCAAGGAGTGAATGGCAAATGCCAAGTAAAAAAAAAAAAAAAAAAAAAAAAAAAAGGCACAAACGTTCAACCAGGAGCCAAGCAGTGAGTCAGTGTCGCTCTCTCAGCGCTCACTGTATGTTATCATCGAGCACAAAATCCTCTGGGCCTTGAACTGTCAAAAGGCTCTCAAACGGCTGGCGGTAGGTTGAAATCTGCATGAAGCGAATGATTTAAATGCCATAAATATTTAGCAGAGGTCACCAGGCCTCACCTGTAAAACTCCACATGAGAACAGACCCGACGATAGCTGAAAGTTGACAAAAATGAATTTGGACCACCCGAGCCAATTAGTCTGACGGCTCTTTTTATCTTGAATAGCTGAACGCTCAAAAATGTTAATTCGACTACTATGTTATCGGCCTCACATACATGTTGCGACCTAAGGGGAAATTCCTTTTCCAAGTGGACAGCGTTATTGTCACATCCTCTATAAAGAAATGATCTGTAAAAGAGCAAACTCAAATGTTGTCCATCGACCTGACTATAGTCTGTGTGCATTGATATGCGTAAACAGCACCAACCCGGCTGCCAGTCACCACTTAAAGATTTTAAAGATCAGCAGGCTGGCTCGTTTACGCACTATTTGACTCTGTCCACTCTGCCATAAAAACTAATCAAAGGGCAGCATTTCGCTGCCAACTGTTACTCAGTAAAGAGTCTATAGCACCACAACCGTCATTGTTGTGAATCAAGGGTTGACAGCAAACGTAATTCCCATAAAGGGCTGACTTGACTGTTTCTTTGATTCCAAAGCACCACGTGAGTCATATAAATAGAGCAACAACACCAAAAGGGGGAAAAAAAAAAACACTAAAAGCCGCAGAGTGTGAAATTGGGATCCACTTTCATAATAAAAAGCTATCAGGCCGCGAGAGCAAATGTGCTAATTACTTTTAGTGAAGGAGCCTCTGAAGCGCACTGTGTTCATTCGCGCCTCCGATTGATTAGCAGCCTCTCACACTTCGCGTCACTCTTTTATTTTCTGTAAAACTGATTTTATGAACCGCGGCGGAGAATCAAGTCATTTATTTTTCTGCCATTAAGGACACGAATGCGCCAATGCACTTTTGTGTTGTGTTTTCATTTTGGGGGGGCTTTGCGGTCCCTCATAATTACATGAGTGCGTGCGTAAATGTTTCCTACAATTTACTACTTAAGTCGGAAAAGTAGAGGCGACACTGCAAGTGAAGTCTGACATGCGTTTTGTGTGTGTGTGTGTGTGTGTGTGTGTGTGTGTGTGTGTGTGTGTGTGTGTGTGTGTGTGTGTGTGTGTGTGTATAGGAGAAGGAAGAGGCAGAAGTTGTTCTTACTTTGCGTATTCTCGGTTGTCGTGATCGCAGCGGGAGTCCTTGTGCTTCTCCCAGTCCTTGCCGTGCTTGCAGGTGGTCAGCAGGACAATATCGTCCCCGTTGTGGATATGATACAAAGCGTTCCTGGTCTCCGAGCCGATCCCCGTCAGGTAACGCTTCCCTTTGAACACCAGCAAGTAGCGCCTAGAGGACGAGGAGGAGATCGGGGCCGCCGCGCCATTCGTGCCCCAGGTGCCACCCATGCCCCCTACTTTAAGAGGGTGGTCTTTGGAGAACAAGGGGATGGAAATATCAAAGTTGGGTCGGAAGTTGGCCACATTGGCGCTGGCCTTGGCCAACATGGCCTGGCCCACCTCAAATCCCAGATCCTCTGTGTAGTCCGGCCAGGTACCGGAGTAGAGGTTAAAAATGAGGTGGTTTCTGCCGTCATTCCATGTGGGCAAATTGTGGATACGTGTCCTGGCGTTCTGAACAAACTGGGCCGACAGACGGTCCCTGTCCAGAGTGTCCACAGCCAGGATGAACAGGCAGGCCTTCAGGGGGTCTGCGGTGTGGAAACGAGACTCCTGGATGGAGGAGAGTATCTTACGGTACGTAGCTGAGATCTCGTCACCCCTCTGCGGCGGGTAAACGTAGATGCCGAAGTGCGGCTGGCAGCGGGCGAAGTCGAAGCAGGTTTCCATGCGGCAGCGTTTGTTCTTGTAGAGGTTGTCGCGGACAGAGCGCCGCTCCCTGGGCGAGCTGTGTTGGTGGTGCACCTGAGGACCATCCTCCTGAAAAGTCCACGGAAAAACACGTCTTCAAGGATGCTTTTTACAAGGACTTTTTACAAGGATTTTTGTTCAAAATATAATTCCGACGGAATTTAAGGGTGCACGTTATGGGCATAGGTTATTTTGTTACTGTGGCCAGCTGGGGGCAGTAAAACAGACAGATACAGTAAACCACTGTTCATTTAAATGTTAATTATGAATCCCACTGGTGTTCTAGGCTGCCCTTCCTTTAAGCACTAGCCGACCGTATTCTAGCAGGGCATGTCCTGCCTACTACTCAAGTGGAATACATTTTTCAGCTCCTGTCACCTAATCGACATGGCACTAATAGCAGGCATTCTTTACAGAGGATAAATAATATATGACTGTGAGTCCTGTTGTCTACATGCAGGGGGTACATGGTGGTGGTCCGAATGAACTTCATTTCGTCCTGTAACCATTTGTATGTACATTTCCAAAAGTTCAATGTTTTTTTTACCTAACTTTCTATTAGTCTGACAGTTGTCCTCAATATCAGTTGCAACATTTAATCTCCATTTACTGTACTGTACCTCCTGTTCTCCTCCCTCCAGGTAGGGCCCCAGCAACCGGGTCAATTCAGTCCAGTGTCCGGGCTGTTTGGACGGCCCCCTGCGAGGCAGTGGTGGCTTAGAACTAGCCTGGTCTGCTTCTTGCCTCTGGCTGTAAGGCTGGTGCTGGTCGTAGTCGGGGTACCGGGGCAACTGGTGTCGGCGGTACCACCGCTGCTGCTGCTGTTGTTGTTGCTCAAAGTCGGCAATTTGCAGAGCCCACATGTAGACGAGGAAGAGAAGAGCGACCCCCACAGACACGAACAGGTACCGCTTCTTGGCCTGCATGTGTGCTGCGGGGGGAGGTGAGAGGAGGAGGTGGAGGGTGGGATCGGGGAGAAGGAGGAACGGTGGGAGGAAGGGGCCTGCTGAGGTGGACGGAGGAGTCGGGCTGGGGGATGATGAGGAAAGGGGAGGCCAGTGGGGAGGTTGTCTCAGGTCAGGTGGACCCACTTGGATGTCGCCCTAGCCACACCATGGCGTTGTGGGATTTGGAGTCACTGAAGAAGATTAAAAAAAATGTTCAATTAATATCATGAATATCGTGTATGCTTCTCATTGGAAACCTTTTTGCAATGTGTTATAAATAAACTGCTGTTTCTGGGAGTTTGACATTTAGCTTCGACCTGGCAAGCCCAAATTCCACAATCAGCTGTTCATTTGAAAAACAAGTACAAAAATAAACAATTAGTTGGATTAAATATCGCGACTGCAATGGAGCAGTCATGTCATGAGTGTAAATACCTTTTAATTTTCGATATCTATTGCTAAATATCTTTGACTATATGTTGTGAACATACCAGATAGACCAGATCGGCTGCTGTTTTGAATGTTTGGACATGTAGGTACACGTGCCAGGTCCAAATATTACAACGACCCGATGTGAACTACATTCTATACAGTTCAATTCAGTAAAGTTTTTGTGTCTTGTGAAGATGAATCCCACATTTTACTTGTTTTTTTTTCTCAATTCTATATTTAGTGCATAAACTGGAGAAATTCATCAGATGTCGATTTTTTTTTTTTTTTTTAATTTATGCAACATGCACCATGGTTTCTAATGTGTGCCGGGTTAAATATTAGTAAGAACTCTGAGAACAAGCACAATATGAAACATATTTTGCCAACTTTAGTTGTATTAGATCTCATTGAAATAATGCTGTGGTCCCTTGTGATCAAAAATGTCACATTTTTATTTTCTCTCCTGTGATGTTATTTGTAATATATTGCACACTCGATAGATGCTTCATAGTATTTATTTTTCTGCAAACGGGCTGAATACTCTCAATTAGTTCATCATAGTTTTTGCTCCATAGTAGGTCGTTAAATATTCTCACGCAAAAGTTATATTTAGCGCCGCTGACGTCACCGAAGAGTACATTTTTAGAGCCTACCTGTTTACTAGGGGAACACCTGTGGTCGAGGCAAGGCTGGATGCTGCTGCTGTCGACCCAGCAGACGGCGCGTGCATCCCCCCCACCCCCCACCCCTTTGCACGCACGCACGCGCGCAGCTAACCAAGCAGCAATTAACGCGCACGTTCATGCACGCACGGCGCGTCGGAATCCGCGGAGCAAAGCCGCCGCCGCCGCCGCCAGCACCACCAGGACACGCCACCGCTCCTTCATCCGGCTGTTCAACTTTTACTTCTTTTTCACGCGTGGAAGACAACAAAACGAGACTGGACGCGCGTCCACCCCGCCGGCATCGACACCGCCTCCTCCGCCTGCATCCATCCACACGCGTCCATCCCAGAGCAAAAAAAAAAAAAAAATCCAAACTCGTCACTTTTTGGCCGGTCGAGTCCTCATCCTCGTCAACGGCATCCAGAGAATCCAGTTACTGGATTCTTGATTGACAGGCAGCGCGGATTGCCTCGAGGTAAGTGACCGCTGCGCACATGCGCGCGAGTACTCTTTTGGATCGGCGCTGCAAACATCACCAACCCACCCACCA
>NW_017805701.1:598884-611305 GCF_001891065.2 Hippocampus comes | reverse complement strand
TGCGCACATGCGCGCGAGTACTCTTTTGGATCGGCGCTGCAAACATCACCAACCCACCCACCACCCCATCGCCCCCCCCCCTCCCCACCGAAGCACGTGTGCAAGGAGACGGGAGGTGCGATGCGAGTGAATTTGCACCGTTTTTGTGTCGGACTTTACTTCATATACACGACGGCCCTTCCGACCAAACTCCGTGAAAATTTCTGTGCATTTAAGAGTGTCTGGCAGGTTAGCACAGCTTACTTCGATGATGACCAAAACGAGTTGGCGTTCTCATGTTATCAACTTAAATGTTGATAATGAAGCCGATGATTGGGAGAGTGGGTGCCATTTGTTTTAGGCGCAAAAAATAAGACATTTAACGACTTTCCTGCAGGTGATGCTTAGGTAGGCAACTATCTGGAAGGATTTTTGCATCAACTTCTCTTTATGGCCTTATTCGTTCAAGTTCTGATTGCGCTTTGCATGGTTCCAAGTTTCACGTCACTTGTGATTTAAACGGATGACAACCGCTTCACAGGTTCAACATCGCCCTCTTGTGGCGACTTCGGATTGCGTCACTTGTGGGGCACAGCTTGCGATTTGATAATGTTGCTGTAGGCCTCTTTGCAGCCTTCATGAACACGTTTCAGTTGAATTATGGGAGATTGCTGCACAGCCAGTACTTGCCAGAAATCTCTTCGCACTTTATACTGTCATGTTTCGGGCACTGCCAGCGGTTGCCTGAAATCTCTTCAGCTTCTTTTAAGAAGGATGTGAAGACTTGATTTTCATTTCGTCACTTGCAATGCGTCCGATAACTTCCACAAGTTCCTGCAGCTCTTTGTTCTTGTTAATGTAAACCTCATCTCCACGAAGAAGGGTTGGAGGAGCAGAAGAGTCTCCGGGCTTCTTTGGGGCATTTCAATTATCCAAAAGTCCCTCCTGTACGCTGCCGCCTGTCGCCCCGTCAGTGTTAATGTTTTAATAGCGCGTGAGCACGCACGGGCACGGACGCACACGCATGTTGATTTATAGTCACGGCTGCGCTTCACCGCCTAACCGTGCTGAAATATTCATGCCATATTTATCCACGCGAATGACGCCTCGCGCATTCCCTAGGAGGGAGGAATTAGCTTGGCGAGAATGATTCGTGACCCCCCTCACATGTCATCAAAGCCATCAACGTGATATCTGTACTCACGCCTGACTTCATTCGTTTTTATTTTGAGAATTGTATTCGTCACCCCAGAGTTGGGAGACTGTTGTCATGTGTCGGGACCGTCGCTACGAGCCAGAAATTGCCACTTCTCCTTTGATGTTGCTGTGGGGCTCCTCCGTCTCCTCCAGCAGTTTTATTGTTTTCATATGAATAATACAGGGGGGACATTGTTGTGATGTCACATGTAGGACACAGCCAAGAAAGCTTTGCAGCCTCTTGTTGATATTATTGTTGACCTCTTCCCAAGCTCCATGAGCACTTTTCGATGTCAAGAATATGGGAGATTGCTGTCTTATATAGGACATTGCCAGTACTGGACAGAAATGAAAAATATGGGAAATTGCTGTAATGAGTAGCATTTGGACTTGCCAGTCATGAGGCATAGGGGAGATTTTGGTCACGTGTAGGAAAACAGCCAGTAATTGCCAGAAAATTCAGGACACTCCTTTTTTAATGGCGCACTCTTTGCAGCCTCCTCGAACAGTTTTTGAGACGAAAGCGATAAGAGAATTGCTGTCGCTTGTAGGACATAGCCAGTCCTTCACAGAAACCCCTGCATTTCTATTTGGATGTTGCCATTTGACAGCTATAACACGGACATATACTCTAGTGGAGCTAAGATAGAGCATAGCAAAGGACACACAGGCAAAAATGCATTCCCGTCATATGCTAGTTTCCTCGTAATTCACCGCACTATTGGAATTCCGATGAGGGAGGGGGGGCGGCTGTTATTATTGATCGGACCGGCGGCAGTGCAATAAATCTGCGACCGCTCGGTACGTCCGAGTAAGAAATGAATCTTTGATACAAATGAGCATCATCGCTTTTCGCCCAGAAAGTCCAAATGGAGATCAAATTGAGCGTAATTGCCTTCCTCGCTTCTTCTTCTTCTTCTTCTTTGCGGTTACGTCAACTAAAATGAACCGCTTTAGATAACTCTGCATGGAGAAACTTTTCAAGTCAGACATCCACGAGGTCCTATTTGGAAATTCATTGGAAATTTGCAGCAGTCTGTCTGTGGCCAGCCTACGAGTGATATGATCTATTAATGCTGTGTAAGCTCCTCGTCTAATTAGTGTAAATTGACGGATGATTGGCGAGGTCCAAACACTGATCGATCGGCGTCCCTGCACTGGGACACTTCATTAATGTCATCCGTCCTCCTCTAATTCATCCATATGATATGTCCTCCTCCTCCCTTCACATTTAATACTTCCGCTGTGAAGCGTTTGATATAAAATGATATTAAGGTGTCAAAATGGAAGGAAGAGATGCCATTTTTATCCTTTGTCAAATCCCGTTATGAAAAAAATAATCCATGTGCCCCGCCCCAGTTCATAAAAATGTGACATGTTGTAAATGTTTGCGACCACTTGGTTGTCCCACTTCATCGCACAGTAACAAAAGGATGAAAAATACAAAGAATTTTGATAACATCTGCCAGGCTCACGTTTCGCACAGGAAATGTCCTTTTCCACTCGTCATCGATTCTTCTTCGCCAGCTAAGATGTCCGTCACCCCCGCCTTGTCAGTCGACGGATGGAGTGACTGGATGAAAAATGGATGGAATGGGCTGGAGCCGGAATTAAAAATGAACATCTGCTATACCGGGAAACACTCTGCAAAAGAGAAGAGGAAATTAGAACTTGCTTTCTTAAAGGTGGGGTCGGGGGGGGGGGGGTCAAATCAAATATTTGTTTTTTGAAATATATTCCTGGATACATGTTTGAGGACTATTGCTGGAAACATGCAAAGACTGAACATGATGTCATAACCATGACGATATGATTGCAACAAAGATTTTCGCCATTTCAGGTTTCCTAATTTGGGACATGGCAAAAACAAGGCCCACACAGTTACCCACCCCTGTCCCCAGGACCTTGAGCACCTTCATTCATAAGCGAGCTCACCTGAGCATATGTCGTCCAGTTCTCCCACCTCCTCCTGCACTCTGAGGAGGAGGAGGTCCTGCAACATCTCCTGTTGTTGATCCTCCGAGTCCACGCCAAGGAGGTGCAGGTGGTGCTCCCGCAACCTCAGCAGCGCCCGACCTACACCACACAACTTATCATTCTAATAACCTCCGAGATGTGATTTACCATTCAATCTCAAAATTTTCTGCGGAATGTCAACCTGGAAAATTTCATATTTACTATTTTTACAAAGTGAAATCTTAAAAAAATAAAATAAAATACGGCTTAACATTCAAAAATGGTTTGCCATTAAAAACGGGGGGAAATGGAGAAAAAAAAAAACAAATATTGAAAGAAAAAAAAACAGCGACTTTGAGAATCTGCGTGTGTTGAATCGCGAGTATATCAGGATCAACTGTAGTGTCAATTTGTAATATCACTAATCACCACCAGATGGCAATCTTGGCTTAATTATGCTCACTGTCTTTTACTGCTCTATACAACTCGAGCGGGCCCAATATTTTCAACGGATTTTGAATGATATGGAGGAAAAACATTGTCCCACAAGAAGATTAAAGTTTTGAGTGAGTTAATTTTTGTGAAAAAAAAATACACAATGAGTTCTTGCACTTGATATTGGTTTTCTGTTCAGCAGATTTGTGCCGTATTTCAAACGCATTTTTTTTTCAGCAAAAACTAAAATTAAATAACACAAAATAAAACAAAAAATATATCTTTTTGGGGACATTTTTGATGAAAATACCTGATATGGCATGTTTCATCACAGCCTTGTGGAGCACACCTACGAGGCTGGGATAGCACTTTTCAATCCACTCCAGCACATCTTGCACCGACCACGACGACACCCGCTTGGACGCTTCCATCGCCATGACTACAGCATCAGCAATACCCCCCGCGCCGACAAAGAGGCTACAAGCTAAAAGACAGAAAACATCATTATTAAAGCTGAACAAAACACATCAAGAGAGGACACACATCCCCCACGTTCCTTGTATTGAGGTTTAAATGTCATCGCACCAATGCTATTGCTTTTGATTAGCTACAGGAAGGCCCGACATGGTAACAGTCATCAGTAATATTCTGCACAGTCTACGCTCAAGCAGACATCATTTTTAAACATTCACGACATTTTTCTGGCTATTATTATTACCATGCGTCACCACAAGCACCGGTATTGATTTTGAAGGCGATCCGCAATTTGAGGAAGCAGTGGTGAGAGGTCAGAAAGAAATAAAGATAGGAGTACGGTACATGCTCCTTGTCAGCACTATCGCAATGGAGGAACCAGATTGATTTTGACTATGTTACACTAGAGTGTAAAGGTCCCATTAAGTCCTTTCCTGCGCTGGACCAGTCCCCGAGATGATCATCTTTAAACATCATATTTTTTGCTATAAAATGTCAAGCCAAGAAGGATACTATTGATTTTACAGGATTAGCCCAAGTTATTTTTAATACTCTATTTTCAGTTTAAATGACAAGCAAATATTTAGCATCCTAAACGATAATTTTCAGTGTCTCCACTTGAGGTAGCGCTAAGTTAGCCTAGGGTGCGATGGCAAAATTGGCTGACATGGGACGACATGAAGGGAAACCAAGAGTGAAATCCGCTGACGTTCCTGGGAGGAAAATGTTATGTTTGCTACAACAAATCCTCCCAGGGGTGAAAAAAAACCTGCTAAATTGTTTATATGACCTTTACAGTGAAATGTAGGAATGTCATTTCTTGTGTTAATTAGTGGAGACGCCACAGTCACACTGGGCTCATTTGCATACACTGAAAACATTTAAGGACTTTAAACGTCAAGGTGACGGTGAAGAACACCAGCTCTTCTTTTTCTGTGTTTTAAATGAGATTTATTGCGCTTTTCACAATTTGACACAAGCTCCCGTGTCTCTTATATGTAAGCTCATCTGAAAAATACAGTTATCTGTTGCAGCGATGGCTGTTTGAAAGTGCTCTATAAATACAGTTGAGTTGAGTTGATATTTCATGCAGTGATACTTTGTAGAACTTGAGACGTAATTATTTTGTCTCGTTTTCAGAAAGTCAGAAAAATAAAAATTAACTTGGGTCTGTCATTATACCTGTGAAGTCTTTTTTTTAACCGACGCAATGCCGCCATCTTGCGACAAGTCCAGCCTTCTTCAATGGACAACAAAGATTTTGCTCCATAATTTCACAACCTTTATTCGGTTTAACAACTGTCGCCGCCGTCAATTAAACACATAACATCTTTTTTTCTGATTTGTGATAATATCAAACCCAAGTCACATTTTTGCTTTCCTTGCGTCACAGGCACATAAGACGAACACATGTACATCTTCGACAACATTCTGTCATGTTGTGATGGACAAACTAGGCGGCCTAGGCCCCGAATTGTAACAATTATTCTTGTTTTATCATTTAAGTCTCATTTATGCTAATTTGAACATTTGAAAATAAAACCAGACAAAATAAGCGAATATTTTAAGGAGTCCGGTGACAGAGTACGCCAACAACGTACGACAAACCAGCAAATGTCCCGAAGTCAGAGTGAACCTTTTAGTTGAATTATTAACTTATGAAGCAGTCTTTTCTTCTTTGTTTTACCTTCTTCCTGGAGTCTGTGCGAGAGAATGTTTTGTGGTTCTTTGAAAACTATGACGGCAAAACTGCTTGCCGAAACTTGTCCAGAAGGAAGGCGACCACCTGGTCGGAACCGCACCCTCATCAGGTGTGTTCAAGTGTGCTGGGAATTTACAATTGACAACAAGCCCCTTTAAAAACATTATAAAGAATAAGAAAAACAAATTTCAAACCGTTTTTTTTTTCTCTGCAGTTAATGTTAAAAGCACAGGAAGTTGACTTTTGTTGCAGCGTCAGTTTTAACGGAACCAACAAGAACAGGCCGAAAAGTTGACTTCAAAATAAAATCCCGAAGTACTTTAATTTCCTCGCAAAGTTAATCACACGGATGCGGGACATTTTATTGACTAATTAAAGTTACTTACTGTGAAAGAATAGCTAACATACATACGTTAACATATTATTTGACTAGTGCGTATATTGCTGGACGGTTCTGACGTGTGAAGCGTACACCGGAAGTGCTCCTCCTTCCCCCCAGTTGGACTTGACATGGCGTCGGCAGCAGGAGCCAACACGAGAGACTAGCGACACTGTTCGCGTCGGAGCGACGTGTAGTTTATCGCACTTAGGTTATTTTGTAGGACTTAACAGTAGCTTTCTTCTCTAAAACACAAAGCGCCCGTCGGTGAAATTCATAAAAGTGACATTTGCCACCTTCGACTCGGTTGTAATCACGTCGCCATGAACGGGAAGTCGGCCAACGGCTCGGCGGGCGGAATGGCGTGTATCGACGGGCTGCCGCCGCTGCCCAAGAGCCTGAGCGGTTTGCTCAACTCGAGCGGTGGCTCTTGGAGGGACATGGAGCGCATGTACATGAAGAAGACGATGATCCAGGACGACCTAAGCCGAGGACGCAACAACGCCGACAGCCTGCTGGCCAGCAAACCGGCCAACCTTGACGCCGCCCTGGCTCTGCTGCGGAAAGAGATGGTAACGTTGTGGAGGCAGACTCCCTTGATTATCACACGTATTTTGATTTCACCTCGCGCTTTGTTTATTTATACAACCCTCTCATCGCTTTACGTGATCTTTTTTTGCTATTAGTGGCATTGAATGGTAAATTCGGCTTCTACGTTGTGTGCAGTTGACGACCTCGATCCAAACAAATGGCAACTTTCAAATCTCTTTCGAGCCCCCTGCAACTGACTGTCTTCTGTGATTCTGTGACTGCCAAGTGATTTAAATGCCAGACGCCCTCAAGAAACATTTTTATATCACAAAGCTTTTTAAACGTAGCCCAAACACAATTATTGATTTCATTTGTCCATTTTGGAGTCGTTTGACAAATGTGGTTAATGTGCAGCTCATTCTCTGAAACAAGCCAAAATGCAACTTTTAAAAGTGCCAATGTATAGTTGGTCAACTCTCGATTTACACATGATTTAAAGTGAGTCAAAAATATTTGGGGGCCAACCGATTAATTGGTCGATTTAAATTATTGGCTTTAAAATGGGCAAACGATTATGTTTTGTTTTTGTTTTTTTGCATTCCAACATAATACAAAGGTAAGAACATTCAACCCCCTCTCCTCCAAATGAATAAATAAGTAAATAAATAAACAAATAGAACGGCCAATTTGTTTAGGTTGTAAAATTAAACAAAAAATAAATAACAAAAAAAACAACTGTTCTGCTTGTGGAACATATCTTTATTGGTGTAAGCGTTAAGAGACCAAAAACAAAGTTACTTGATTCATTCTTTGTTTGTTTGTTTGTTTTTTTAAACTGGACAGAATTTTATTCTGCCAAATCCCAAAAAATATCCATAACGGAGGGTCCCTAATTACTGTTACAGAGAGAGTTTTTATTGCAGAAAACAGGAGTCCTTGATGGCTAGCATTTAAATTCATGTCTGTTTACAAGTTTCAAACTTGTATGTTTTCTAAATGACGTATGGCATTCGTCGACGCAAGTGAAGCCTCGAGCTCTTCTGAATATGCAATTGTTGTACAATTACCATGATCAACTTGACCTGGCATGCTTTTATCGCGCACAATAGAATGCTTGACATGTCGAATAGAACACCCCACCGCTTCGCTTCCTTGCCTGCGGCCCAGGTTTTTCCCGATCAGCAGCCAAGACCGGCTTTCGTGAAGTCGTCTTCGGTAGTTCCGCCGACAACAATCGGTCACTTGATGGAAAACATCATCTCTTTTGCCAGGGGCGCAGGATACGAGCGCTGCTAAAATTCTTATTTAGGTTTTATCTGTTTGGCGCACGGCCGCACTCTTGAGTGGTCACTCCCCAGTTTACTGATAGCGATTCGAGCAAATCCCGACTAGCACGCCGGTGATTTGTTGACTCAGGCAAACACGGTCGACCTCGGGTCAAACAATGCGCATTTGTCGGCTGGATGGCAAGCGGGCAAAGTAACGTTGAAACGTGGCGCTCAGGCTAGCCTGTGTCATATTACCTGTCATTAAAAAAAAAAAAGTACAAGAAAACAAAGCTCCCTTTTGATTCACACCGTCAGACGGGTAGAAACAAAAGCAAGATGACAGCAGCGCTGTCGCTAGTTCAACAAACAGAGCGCGGTATTTACTTTGAAAGAGTCGACTGATTTATATGGCAAACTTTCCGCGCGGCAAACTGGTTGGGTCTGAATAAACTGTGCCAAGTTATGAACTCGGTTTACTTGGGTCTAAATGGCGACATGACCTAACGCATCCAACATTTGCTTGGTGGGTATGCCAAAAAAAGTGTGACCACTCATGACAACAAAAAAAGTCCCTTTTATACCAGCATTAAAAAATGTCATGAGCGACAAAATATATTCCTGCTAGCAGTAGTCTAGAGAAGACCAAATATAACACGGGAAAAAAAGCTAGCTAGTTTGCTAAATCACCCAGATTTGGCCGTACTGTTTTTTTTTTTTGGAATTTGTTTGGGGTTTTTTTTTAGGTTTGGCAATTCTGTAAATTTATTTATTTATTTATTTATTTATTTATTTATTTATTTATTTATTTATTTATTTATTTATTTATTTATTTATTTTTGTGCTGGCATTAAAAGTCCGAAATTTCTTTTCCACTTGAGCAACAACATTTTTAAAGCGGATAATAAAAGCTGTCATGCTTTGTGTCCTAAGCATCTCTCCTGGTTAGCTTTGTACTAAAACGTGATTACAAGTTTAGCTCACCGTAGAGTAAAATTAAACAACGGAGCGTTTTTAGTAGTGCCTTCAAATTTGAAATAACCCTTTCAGGGACAGCGATCACTCCAGTGGACAACTAATTATGTGATCAGGTTACAGGGTGTATGAAAGCAAAGATCGAGCAACCAAAGTATTTCGTTTTTGTGGGTGCCGCCCTCCAGGTGGGCTTGCGTCAACAGGACATGTCGCTGCTGTGTCAGCTCTGGTCGCTGCACGAGTCCATCCAGGAGTACAAGGGCAGCTGCCAGGACTTGAGCGCCGCCTCCGGCCTCGGCATGATGGAGAACGGCTACTTCGACGAGGACGATGAGTATTACGCCGAGCCGGGCGCCACGCCCACCGGCGAGCACCCCGACAGCGGCGGCATCGGGGCGGAGGAAGCGAGCAAAAACGACGCGGGGGTCGGCAAAGATGACAGCTGGGAGTCCTTTCGCGTCACCATCTGATGCCGCCACGTGGTAATTTTTTTTTGCACCGGGGAATGTGATGCCCTTGTGGCGCCCCCTATAGTCAAAACTTTCATGCTGCAAGGGGCCCGGCCTGGAGCTTCATCATACTCGATGGAGTCGTATCAGACTTGTTTACTTAAAAAAAAAAAAAAAATCAGAATATACTGTTTGTATGTTTGATGTTTTTTTTATTCTAAACTTAAGCCGGTCACTTATTATATCCGGTGGGGTTTACATATAAATGTATGGACAAAGTTATTTATTATATAATATTAAAAAACACACACACACACACACAATATCCGCCCCTGGAAGTTTCAGAAGTTTGCGGCCAAGAATGAATTTGTTAACCAACCGATCGTGACGATCTCGAGAGGGATGATAATACGATAAGGGGGGACGGGGGCTTATAAGTGTTGTGTGAAAATGGCAAAAAATAAGACTTACGGTTTGAGCGTAGCAAAGCGTTGGACTGTGACATCGGAAATGGAATTTGTTGAGCAAAACTGTGGAATGATCTTTCCAGGCGCCCTTTTTGTTCACCATTCGGGCTAAAAATTGAAACCGAACAAGCGTTTTGTTCGCACACTTTTGTTTGCTTGTGAATGCCAGCTAAAAGTTTTCGGTTGGATGGCACTTGCATACTTTTCGACCAGGCCGGGATTATGATTTACGATTCCAGTGAAGGTATCGGGAATTGAATCTATTTGAGAGGAATGATTTTACGAGGTGGCCTTCTGAAATTTCCGAGTAGATTATGTAGTTTTAGCGACAACGTCAACACCCCGCGAATATTTTCGACGAAAGCGATCAGACTGTCGCGGACCACTACAGCAGCACAATTTTGTTGAAGTGCTCACAAGAATGAAAAATTGTTGCGGGTTCGTAGTTAGCATCTGAATGTCGCACTCACGCCACACGGTCAGTTCGTTCTCTTTTGTCATCTTTTAATTGGACGGCGCAGATGCTACTCGTGCTTGACTGCGTTTTTCTTTGTCTTTGCGTCGCCAACCGTCGCGTTTCGAACATCGATGTCTGTATATTTCGCATGACCAAAGACAGCGTGGCACTTGGCAATACCATGACTACATCTGTGAAATGTACAAAAAAAAAAATCTCCAAGAATGTCCATAACGTAGCGCAGGGTTAGCTGTGCCTTTAGCTTATGCTAATGAGCGATATTAGCAGAGCTAAGATTTTGTTAACTCAGTGGTTCATTAGCTACACCTGATCCAATACAAGTACGTAACTTCATTGCGATTGGTCGTTCGTCATTTATTTGTGCCTACAACACAAGTCACAATTTTATTTGGGTAATGTGGGAAATTTTGTGCGCTCGTAACTCTGCTCGAGAACTTGACGTGGGCCAACAAAATGGTCGCTCTGTCTTCAATTTCTGAGAAATGTATTCACTGGTGTACCTAATGAAGTGACTGACTGGAAAACAACAGCGAACGATCAAGGAATATCGAAATGCAGCTTTATCGGTATCATATCCAAAACACTTTAATATCGTAATGTACTGAATGTTTTTTTTTGTCTCACCCGTATAAATGTGTCAACAAGTCATAGCAGTGAAATCCGAATAACGATGCACACTTGTCATTGGATGTCTTCACTACCAGTGCCTTCATGAATCAAGTGGTGACTAAAAACGGGATGCAGGCTAATCACGCTTCCGGCGAAAGCTAACCGCACTGGCAATGTAGCATTTTAACACTTTGAAATGTCTCACGAGTGTTGGAAAAAAAGGAAGCCGTCGACCGTATCCGATTATTTAAACGAAGCAAAAGTACTCACTCTGTAAAGACACAATGCAAAATTTTAAAACACACTTTGTCATCATTCTCCGGTCGGTTTTCACATTGGTGGTTATTAGCCGTTATGCTACATGCTATTTATGCTCTGTGAACTGTTTTTGTGTATCTTAACTGAGTCTTAACGAATTGTATTGCTTGTATTGTATATCGCGAGGCTTTGGTTAAGCAATGACATTGTTCCACTTTTTGGCGATTCAAGCTTGGAAATGAATCTCAAACTTCGCTAGCTTGACGTTTTACCTCCTCTCTGTAGCATACATTGGTCCAAGTAGGTCTAATTATCTTGAGGCTGCTCCAAGTTAAATATTCTTTTCAACACAGAAAATGCAACAACTACCGAACCAACACCAGAATGCTTGAAATTGTACACCAGCAACTCGATGCTAACATATTAGCGCCCCGTCGATAAATTGACATTTGTCATGTTGTAGCACAAAAGTCTTACAATACAGCCTCAAACATTTCCATGACATCATGAATGGGTGGTTTTAAGTCATACTCCGCACCTGTAAGCTTTACTACCACGCACAAGTGACGCTTTTGAAAAAATAAGCATTAAATCGCAAACGAATCTTCCCGCTGCTAACATTAGCTTAGCACATAACGCCGTGCTTCCGGATTGTAGCATTTTTCTTGAAAAATGTCTTTTTTTTTTTTTTTTTGCCAGTTCATTACGCTTCCTAATCGCGACATGGTGAATCGTACAATGAAGGTTTTCATCGGGTGCTGTTGTTTCCGACTCGTCATTCCTCTGTAAACGACGACACCCGTGTTTCCGTTTCTGGATGATATCAGTTAATAAAAGGATTCCAGATGTTTCCACACATTTTTTTTCAGCATTTTATTCCACAGAAGGCTGAAAAATGAAAAACACAACACGCCCGAATATACAGGATGAGGGTGCAGGAGGTCCTCCTCCTCCGTGTGCGTCTTCTGGCCTACTTTTCTCGACGTTCCCTGAACGCATCGCTGCGTGCTGTGCATTTCAATGCGTCGATCTGCATTTTGGGCGGCTTTGAAACCGGCAGCCTCTCCCACAACAGGTGCTTCTGCTTCCTAACTACCGATGAGCACAACACGCACATGCACAAATGGGTCAATGCATTTGTTTCCCTTGTTATAAAAGTGGATCTCTACTATTTCGAAGGAAATTGGTTGTGCCGGTATTTTACATTTATTCCGATGATGGTGCCACAACACTTTAACTGATAGTGGAACACAAATGGTGCAGCAAC
>NW_017805701.1:597898-598630 GCF_001891065.2 Hippocampus comes | reverse complement strand
AAATGAAATGCTTCTGAAAATGAAAAGTTCTTAAGTATTGGTCATTTTTATCGATTGTAAAATTATGTTTCGGTCCATAAATACTGGATGATGCGACATATATTCAGAGGGTAGCTGCTAAATGCTAATTAGCTCTATTTAAGAAAGCCTTTACAAAAATGCATATTTTGATATCATAGTAGTTTTACCTTACATGAATTATCATTTAAAAATAAAATACTACAATATTTAATAGGATATTTTTGGAAAATTGCATTTCTGTTTGGCACCCCACCTTGGTATCCCTGCACTTCGGTCACAGCCAGTGACTGCTCCACCTGTGTCCCAAAATATTAGTACCAATTTACTAGCTGGGTACAGGCATGATAACAAACCTATTTTGGGTACATACTTAGTAAAGCAGAAATCTTGTTGTGACCGTGACTTGGGTTTGTGTAGTGAGTATGCAAATGAGCGATTTTGCATTTCCCTGTCATGGATTACGAGGTGGTTGAACATAATCAGCGGACTGCAGGAGACAGTTGTGAGCGAATTGATAAAAAAATTTAAAAAAAAAATTTAAAGTGGCGTTTGGGAGAGAAAGGCGCACGTTTGTGTTGCGCTGCAAGGCTTCATGGCCGTCTGCGGATTAGAGCAGATTAACATAATCTGCACCGCCGCAGCAAATCCATGCGAGGTGCTCCGCTCCGGTCGCGGCGGGGGAGTGTGCGCTCCGTTGAAAGGGTCTCGTAC
>NW_017805701.1:534538-597773 GCF_001891065.2 Hippocampus comes | reverse complement strand
AAAAAAAAAAATCAATTTAATATAATCTCTTCTACAGCTACAATGAAGCTGTATGAAATCTCCCTAGCAACTGGTGACAAGTCACTAATGTGCTACTATGAAAGAATATACCGTATAGAGAGAAAGAAAGAAAAAATTACAACCCTACAATTTTCAGTCTTAACGGCCGTTATTTTGTCAGCTCTGTTCAGTGACCCTTGAACCCTGTGACATCTGCCTCGCAGCCGGCAACAATGCACACCAAAACAACCGCACTTCTGCCTATCTCGATGATGCAATTAGAAAATGCTTATTACAATAACATATTTGTCATCTTAGTGCCTCGCGTTGCCAGTCAACACCAAATGACTTGTGATAGCCTGTTGCAGTAATCCGATTAGTCGGATTAAAGCGCTGCGACGCCGCAGTTGTGGACTTTCCAACTGGGTTCAAATATTTGATCTCAAACGCACTTTTTTTCTATCCCCCCCCCTTTTTTTTTTTCATCACCCGCTTGGGCCTCAACATTCGGCACACCCGCACAAAGGAATGGCAAATATGAAATGCGCCGATGCAATGAAGAGCACTGTAATAAACGACACAAGCTTTCCTTTTATTGGTAAACATCAGTCCTTACAAAAAAAAACCTTAAATATTATAAAAGGGCATTTGTACAATTTGGTATCGATGGAGGTTCAATCAAACGTGGTCACCTCCTAAGGAAGCGCCCGCTGCGGTTTGACACATCCAAACCGCAATCGTCTCTGACAGCAGGCCCGCACACACGGACGACAACGCCAACCTCTTACTGCAGTTCAGGATCACTGTAGGATGGCCCAAAACAAAAGCAAAAACTGTACACCATCATTCTCTCTCATTGTTTCACACACGACGCAATCACTGACCTCGGACGGCCTGCATGTTGGATGTTAGCACAAAAACTTTGATGAAGCCGAGGCAGAGCGGCAGGAAGTCGTGTTCCCAGATAACGGCGGGCACCAGGAGGACTTTCCCGTAGCCGGACAGCAACAACGCTCGCAAGAGGAGATGAAGATCCACACCCACTCCACTGTAGCTACACACACGAGAGGACATCGCCGCCGCCGCCGCCCTCAGGACCAACAACACGCCGCCGCAGAACGCTAACAGCTCTAAACGTGAAGACAGGGTAACGCCAAACCTTCAAAAGTGGATGTGTTGGGAGCGAGATTATTTCCGACTTCCTGTGTTTGATCCGGTTGTCTTACCCAATGCAGCCAAGGCCACCATGCCATAGAACTCCCACTCCTTGGTGTACCTGATGATGTCAGCGGGGTCATCGCTGGACTCTGAACTGTGCCGCAGAGACCACCTGAGGTAGGCCTCGCACAGCAGGCAGAACACGCACAGCTTCCAGTGGATCTGGTGGGCAACGACTGTGTGTAGGAATTAACTCAGAAATCCATTAGAAAACATTCAGTAAACTGGGGGGAAAAAAAGTGTTTGGGGGGGGGGGGGGGGGGGTAATCTGGGCCTAATTCACTGAAATTGCAAGCATTTCGAGGAGTGTAATGAGCCAAACAGCCAGCAGAGGGTAGCAGTGGACTATTTTAGATTGAAAATCCTCTGTCAACTCAACTGTTTGCAGTGGCGACTTCAACGTCATAACTTTTAGTCAGTCTGAGGCATACATTCCAACAGGAAACATGTTTATGTATAGATATCTTGAGTATGTGTGTTTAAAAAAAATACAACAGTGTTGGAAACATGACGCGATGACAAGGTCGTCACGTGAACAGCCAGTAATGGCTGACGATGCGTTGACGTCACACCAGTGCTTGTGTTTCACTCAATAATATAATTGTGCTCCAATTTCCATTCTTATTTACTAACATCCAAGTTCGTGTTGAACAAAATATGTCTGAAGGCTTGAGTTTTGCACAAGATGGCGTCAATCAGGATGATGACTGGATCGTATTCTATGTACTTGTCCACTGGCTTCTGGCAGGAACCCTAAAGATAAAATGGGAACGGACCCTTGTTAGAAGGATAGCATGTGTAATACATGAAAATATTTTCTATTTTGCCATGATATGAGATGTCGGCAATCGTGTAAGGCGAACTTTGGAAGCAGCTACGGAAACTTGAGGCAAATCCTCACTTTATGACGTCAGTCCTTGCCCTTGATATGGAGAAATTGCGCCCCCTTGTGGAATCACCCTCAAGACTGGGCTTATACATGTTATTGTTCATTCTTCCCGTTAACTAAGGTTTTGGCAAAAAGGGAAAGGTATTCACAGAATTTTGAAAGCAACCACATGGGGAAACGGCCAAAATGAATGAAATAATTGTGTAATTCACGTGTGTGTGATTCACAGACTCGTGCATGTTATCATATGGAATGAAAGCATTGAAAACAGAAACGTCGACACACAACAGGAGAGTAACACGGGGTGTCCTCGGTTTACGACACTGTACGCAATTCCTGAATTTGTGCGTAAATTAGAACAGGCCGTTGTCCAAAGCTACCAGAAATACTTTAGTGAATAACAATTGCAGGCCGTAATTTGTATATTAATTCAATAACCGAGACGCGGTTGCGAACGTGCTATTAAATCGGTGAAAAACATAAAAGAGCTGCTCCCGAGTGGTTCGTAACTTTGCCGTCGTAATTCCGAGGAGCTGCTTTATCCCATCGGACTTTTATTTTCGCTCGCGTTATCACAAGAAAAACGATGGAGACAAGCCAAACAACTGAATAGTAACATTATTATAATGTAACGCACGCATAACGTGATCTTCAGGATTCCGTTGGTGTAATCTCGGTGCAACTCCGCCGCCTTTTCGTTACATTCAATGCACCTGAAGGCAGCTTCCGCCATTCTTCACAGCGACGATGCGAACCCGGAAGTTAAACACACTCATGTGTTAGTGACGTTTCAAAATAACAAGTGAATCTTCTTACTCATGGATCAGTTCGGGTTACAAATGGAATGGTCGCGTTTCTGATGTCAGGTTAAATTTAAGTGTTCAACATTGTCAGTGAATTTTTGTGAGGTAAAACGCGGCATTTCTCATAAAATGACACGTGCAAATATTTTGAAAATGTCGCCAACGGAAATGCCAGTTACGTCCACTTTATTGACTGCAATTAAAAATATTTTAAGATTACATATTTATATTTAACATATCCTAACCCGTTGTAGTTTTCATAATTTTACTTTTTTTATATATCTATTTAACAATTCATTCGATCAAAGAGGAGTTGATGTGGTCTTTTTCCTTGTTTCTTTCATACTAAAGAACACACCCTTGTTCGTTTATAAATTTATTTTTAATACATTGACATTCATTTAGGAGTCCGACTCTGGGAGCCGAACTTGACTAATATATAACAGCTCATTATTTCGGCAAAAGTCACACCCAGTTTTTTTTTCTGTCAAAACAATACTTAAAGGCTTTAGAAATAGAACAGAATGAACTGTCAGGAGATTTTCAAGATCAAAGCTTTGTTCTTGTTGTTTCTCTTGTGTTCAGTGTTGAGCTTCGGGGTTGTCGTAGATGTAGCTGCCCACAGCTCCCGTGTTCACACCTGCAGACAAAAGCAACAGTTGGGAGCAGCCACCCTTAAAAACACCCTTACAAAATGTGGCTTCATACCTTTTGGTCCAAACAGCACGCCGTAGCAGGGTTTGTGGCAATAAGGCCGTCCCTCATGCTGAAACATGAACATTACAAAAAACTTATCACTTCTTTAGCTTCTTACAAAACAAAACAAATGGCACTCTCACCTCGGCATGACCGCCAGCCGTCAGAGTCTTGCTGCATCTCTCGCAGCGCAGACACGGCTTGTGCCAGTTCTTTCCCAGAGATGACACTTTCTCGGCTGTCCACATACAAATGCACATGGTTACCATAGTTACTGATTAAACTTTTCTAACCATAAACATAGCGGTTTAATTATAATACATAACTTAAAAGTTGGACCTTGGAGGATGAAAATGGACCCCAACAGTATGACCCAATTCCACAGTTGGTATGAATGCACTCACCAAAGTAGACTGTTTTGTTGCAGCCGGGGCAGACGTTCGGTCCAGCAGAGAAAGTGGCAGCTTTGGGAGTTACACAAAAAATATATATACATCTTTTTTTTTTCTTTCACTGCTATCCTATCACAGTGATCCTGTTCCTTCTATTTTTACTCCACATATTTCTCACCCTTCACTGGACCCCGAGAGGCGACTTTTTTCTCCTCCCCCGCTTTGGTTACCACGGGAACAGCTGCCGGGGCCTCGTTGGCGGTAGCATCGTAAAGGTAGGTGCCGACTCCACCGATGTTCACTCCTGAAACATATTCAAATAGGTTACTCTTTATTCGATACGCACATATAAATAATAGCAATATTGACAATCCTTTTTAAAAATGTGAGCAATAAAAGTCACCTTTTGGTCCGTAAAGGGCAGCGTAGCACGGTTTGTGGCAGAAAGGCTTCCCCTCATGCTGTGAAGTATTTCACATTTTAGATGACATCACTTGACAATTATACCACACATTAAATTATGTCAGATGTTAATCATGCCACATGTAAAATTATGAGTGATATATTTTTTTATATATCCCGGCCCAGATTGAAGCTCTCTCGTACCTCAGCATGACCACCAGGATTCAGCGTCTTGCTACATCGTTCACATTTCAAACAGAACTTGTGCCAGTTTTTGCCTAAAGAAGACACCTTCTCCGCTGTGAAAACACACACACACACACACACACACACACACACACACACACACACACACACACACATTGCTGTCAAATATTGTAAAAATTCACTCAATATTTTATTTTTTTGTGCTCTGTTTACCTCATACAAATTACACTTTTGCGCATTTTGAAGTCTCAATACAACGTTTGGTTCAAAAAGACCAAAGTTGATTATTTATCCTGAGGGCACCTCGGGAAGCCTGCCAGAGTGGTTCACGATCATCAATTACATAATTAAGTCATAATGAAAAGAAATAGAACAGTTTTGGTCTCAGCTCCTCAGAGGAGCAGCAATCGTCGTCGTTCTTAGCGGAGGATAAAGAATATCGACTGTCATATTGTCTGTCTACATGTATTGCTCCACTGTTTGTGTTCAAATATCACTGCTCATACATTCATAATGCAGTGACACTGATGTCATTCATTAGCATTGGTGGACTCAAGATTGTATGTTTTCTTTATTTATTTTAATACATTCCTTGTAATTCTCTTTGTTTTGTTCAATAGTTTACTATCCGCCAGAAACAATGTCCAAGAGAGACGTCTGCTTTGTACATGTATTTTTCAAAGGCAATACTATAATTATCTTTCTCTGGATAGGAATACAATAAATGTTTGGTTGCAAAGCAATAGTATCATATTCAAAATGATTGATAAGCAGCCTCTCCTCAAGAAATCACATTAAAATCCATAAGATAAAAGGACGTCACTGTAATTACAGACGACAGTGAAGAGACACAAAAAAAAAAACAGCCCCAATCACTGGTCCACTCACCAAAAAACACCGGCTTAACACACTTGGGGCATGTCGACGCCATGTATGGAGTACAGAAAGTTTGCCTGGGTCTGATTTGGCGTACGGTTCAGACTACGTCGCGTCGTCTTCCGCCCACACCTCAGCAAATGCCGGCGATGACGTTGACGGTCCTTCTTTCGTTTTAGCTCGTTTGCATAGCCACGCCCCCGTCGACAACCATTGGTTGAGCGCGCAATGGTATTGCAGAATCACATTTTCCCAATATTATTTTATATCCATCCATATTGTCATCTGTTTATCCTCACAAGGGTCGCGGGCGTGCTCGAGCCTACCCCACTCTGAACTGGTTGCCAGCCAATCGCAAGGCTCACTTAGACAAACAACCATTCGCTCTCACAATCACACCAAGGGCGTGTTCCATTAACCTGCCATGCATGTTTTTGGAATGTGGGAGGAAACCGGAGCACCCGGAGAAAACTCCACATAGGCACGGGGAGAACAACAAACTCCACACAGGAAGGTCGCAACCGGAATCGAACCCTCTGCCGCTGCACTGTGAGCTCAACGTGTTAACAAGTGTCCCGCCTTTTTTACGCGATGTTTTGAGTTTCAAATGCGGTCACAAAACGCATCGATTTTTTTTTTTTTTTTGTCAAGCCGCCGCTGTGCGGTATCATCATAGAGTTAACGCCTTGGCAAAAGCATCTTTTGTCCTGTGATGACAACGCGTGCGCGTGTACTGTATGTTTAGACGTTTTTGTTGCCACGCAGCTACTACGCAATAATGCACGTCTGGGTGTGCCCTCAAAGCGCCTGCCTGCGAGCTAAAAATACCTACATGACCATTCCCAAAACATAACCGTGTACATTTTCTTTGACGGTAAAATACGGTGACCACAGACTTAAGTCTTCTTCTCGCTGGCGGGCTGATATTCGCGTGACGTCAATATCCACAGAACAAGTGGTGACGAATGAAACAAACGAAATTAAATGTGTGGCTGTTTACACTCTTTTTGTCAGATAATCTTTAAACAGAATATGTTAATTACACTCAAATTGCACTTAATGGTATTCCGATTGCATGACCTAAATTTGAGGGACCTTTCAATAGCAAGGAATGAACAACAGAGGGCGCCAAAGGACTTGCGCAAAATGTCGGTACAGAGAGAGAGAGAGAGAGAGAGAGAGAGAGAGAGAGAGAGAGAGAGAGAGAGAGAGAGAAAGAGAGAGAGAGAGAGAGAGAGAGACACACACGATTACAGTTTCAATTATTCCAATTTTCACGCCAGATTCACTTTTAGTACCATAATTGAAACGCACGGTGTCCGAATAGTGAAGAGTATTTGTGCCATTAGCGTTTCTGTTGAGCAAGAAGTGACAGTTATTTTGGGGGGGCGGAGTCAAATAATGACAAAGACCCGTCGAACAAAAGCTATCACGCCCGAGTGCGCGATATACATTCGCACGCAGACACAGTCTCGCAGGAAATGTTATTAAGTAAAATTACTGTGAGTGACTAAGAGCTGCAAGCATATGCGTGTGTCAGTGAATGAAAAAGAACGAATTAAAAAATTTAAAAAAGTATAACGGAAGTAAATTGTAGTTGTAAGTAAACAAAGTGTTCAACATGGCTAGAAACACAATCAAGAACGAATTTTACAATCACAATGATTAAAAACAAATGAATCTTTTTGAATCAATACATGTATTTTTTTAAATGAAAACTATTAACTGGGTTGCCTAAATAATGTTTTAACTGCCTTTTAAAAATGTCGAAAAGGCCTATTAATTACAGACATAGAGTCTTATTTTTTTCAACAACAAAAGGCATACTTTTGGGAAATACACTGCAGTCCCTTTTTTTCCTGAGAATAAAGGCGTTTTTTTTTTCTTCCAGGATAAAAGGCTGAGCTTTTTGTCAACTTTTCACATAACTTACCTTTTCAACGTGCCTCCCCCACCCCACCGCCCCCTTCAGCCTGAATGGTGCTAATGACATCATTAATCACTCCACTGGGCTAATTTGGACTTTTCATTTTCATTCCAGGGGGTCCAGTTGGACTGTGACCCATTTTTTTCGACCAATGGCAGCCGAGCAAAAAAGTCTCCTGAGCTAATGAGGAGCTGAGCCCCGCCCACCTGCCTGCATACCAATGAACCCCCACAGTGTCGTGTTTCATTTTTATCATTACATCTATTTTGATTCAAATGTCTTTTCCAAACAAAAAGCTAAGTAAGACTTTTTCACACTTTTCACAATCGTAATATATATTGATTTATATTTTTTAAATGCAAACATTCATATTTTTTAGGGATTATTTGGACTCATCCTTCGTGGGAGTTAAACCGGACCATGACCCAAATTCTCGGGCCAAAGACTGCCCCGGCAAAAAAAAAAAAAGTCTCCTGAGCCAATGTTGCGCTTGGCTCCGCCCACCTGTTGGCATACTAATGTGGCCACCCAATAAGAGCCCTGAAGGGGGGCCCCCCACACTTCTTGTGAGACTTTCAGCCTGCTCAGCACGCACAAAACCTCCAACATGGTCGACGCCTTCTGTGCCACTTGGAAGCTGGTGGACAGCGAAAACTTCGATGAGTACATGAAAGCGCTCGGTGAGTCGCACTCGTGCTACTAGTGAAGCGCTGGATATTCACTCGTTGAATTTTGGAATGCACTAGTAGCACAGAGTTGTCAACTAGTGCGCATTTTTGTCCTACGAGTAACTTGCAGTTTTCCTAGTAGTGTGCAAATATCCCACACAGCAGTGGGAAAAAAAGGCTACTAGTAAGACAAGTCGCTGTACTAGTATGCTGAATTATCTTACTAGTGAGGAGAAAGGATCAGCGGCTGTCCAGTGCTGTTGGGACATCCGTGTAGCAAGTTTGCTGTGTTAACACCCTGAAAATGCATTTTCCCATTAGATACTCTGCTGGCATGGCCGCTTTAGAGCGCCCCGTTGTTGGTGATGCATGCACGACCATCATGAGAGAAAGATGTTCAAGTGTGTAGGTGAAAGAAAATGTCACAGGCAGCGTGTGGTTTTGTGCTGCCATGTCTGCTTTAGAGCACCTTGTTGACGGCACAAGAGCGGGATGGGGAGTAACACATAAAAAAAAAAAAAGTCTTGATGTGGCCTCTTTAGAGTGCCTTGTTACATCCATGAGTGCACACATATCATGGTGAGAAGGCAGAATAAATAATATGTCCCAAATGACAGATAGCGTGTGGATTGGAACTTTGTGTTGATATGGCTGTTTTAGAACGCCTCATTGTTGGCCGTGAGTGCACGAACATCATGGAGAGGCAGACGAAAGAGTGAAGGTGTGGGGGGAAAATGTGACAGCCACCATGTGACTTCGCGCTGGCGTGTCTGCTTTAGAGCGCCTCATGGGATGGTGGGGATTAGGGTGTTTTTCAATAAATAAATAAATACAATCTAAATACAATCTCGACTTGATGTGGCCGCTTTAGAGCGAGTGCCTCGTTGTTGGCTATGAATGCTGAACACGTCATTGAAACAATAAATAAATAAAGTCCAATGTAACTACCAGTATGTGGACAATGGAGTTAGAGCGCCTCGTTGTCATCCCGCGACGATGGAAATTACCATCGATGTTGCTGTAGTTTTTAGTCTTCAAACATACGGCACAGCAAGAGAGAAACAGAGGTTGACTGGCTTCTATCGGCACCCAGGTGTGGGATTCGCCACCCGGCAGGTGGGCAACGTGACCAAGCCCACCGTCATCATCAGCCAGGAGGGCGACAAGGTGACCATCCGCACGCAGAGCACCTTCAAGAACACCGAGATCTCCTTCAAGCTGGGGGAGGAGTTTGACGAGACCACCGCCGACGATAGGAACTGCAAGGTAGGAACACACCGAGCAACGCTTGTGGAGCGCACATGAGACGCAAGTACTGACTTGAGGAAAAGTAATGGAGTAAAAAAAAAAAAAGACTGGTCAGAAAAATTACATCCTGATTACTTTTAATAAAGTAGAAAAAATGTTTTTTTGGACTGTCAACAATACCGGCGGCCCGGTGGTCCAGGGGTTAGTGCGTCAACCTCACAGTGCACAGGTGGAGGGTTCAATTCCGGCTCTGGCCTTCCTGTGTGGAGTTTGCATGTACTCCCCGTGCCTGTGTGAGTTTTCTCTGGGTTCTCCGGTTTCCTGCCACATTCCAAAAACATGCATGGCAGGTTAATCGAATACTGTAAATTGTCCCCGTGATAACTTGGCACAAAAAGGGTACAGCTACTTGTCTTAAAATGCACTTCAGTACAAAAGTAAAACTGAATGTTCACTTTTGTAACGAAAACCTCATTGAATATTGCTATATTGTCTGTCTACATGTGTTGCTCCACCATATGTGTTGAAATATCCATTGCTCAAAATGCCGGTAACACCGCCACAAAGATGCTAATCGTTAGTCGGTCTATGGCGTTTCCAGTCTGGCGGCTTAACTTTGAAGACAAAAACGTTTCTCCCTCCACCTGACAAGTTTGAGAAGTCTTAAATGGCGCTGGATGCTAACGGTCATCTGCTCGTTAGTCCACAGTGAGCATGGACGGAGACAAGTTGGTCCACGTGCAGAAGTGGGACGGCAAGGAGACCAAGTTCGTCAGGGAGATCAAGGACGGCAAGCTGGTCATGGTGAGATTTCAGATAAAAATTTGGTTTCTTCAAGAAAAAAAAGTTGAAAATTGACATGGCGATACTCAGTATTACAATACTATAGAATAGTCTTTTTTTTTTAATAAAATCTTATTTTAGTTGCTAAAATGGGTGATTTTTTTTAAATATTAATTTTATTTATTTTGTAATATAATACACATTTATGTCTTCCTATAATAATCTCATATTCATGATTCTGGAGCTCTGGAAATGAATTCCCTCCGAAGCAGAAAATTTGGTGCTCCAAATGTTCTTCATTTTTTGGATGAAGTTTCTTGGGTTAAAAAAAAAAAACTTTTAAAAGTGACGTTCTTCTCTTCCTCAACCAGAACTTGACCTTCGAGGACATCCACGCCGTACGCACCTACGAGAAGGCGTAGAGGCCAACGTTTGCACCTCTTCTTCATCATCGTCTTCCTCCTCAAGCAAGCTGCACGTTTTATTTTTATCAAGTCTTTTTTTTTTTTTACATGAAAAAAATGACATATTGGACTGATCATCTTTGCAAATGTGGTAAATAAAACACGGGGAAATTTTAGACTCTTCTCTTCTGTTCGTATCATTTATTGACAGTCTGACAAACGGTTGTATTACGAGTTTTTTTTTCATTGTTAGTATTTTATGGCAGTGTCTAATATATTTAAGTTTTGAGCTGAAAAAAAAAGTCTTGTCTAACTTGGTTGGCGTTTTTACTTGTTAGCCTATGAGTTGATCATAGCTTATTGATACTGGTCAATAAACCGTTTGACTGAAAAAAGAAAATAAAACAGTGCAACGCAGGAGTTTAAAAGTTTGAACAAGGAAATAAACAAGAAGGTAGAACGATGTTTTTCAGTTTTTAATTCGACAGTTACACGACACAAACGCAGTTTACATCAGGTCGAACGACATAGTTCCGCGCTCGTCCACGTCACGTAATGAGCTCGGCCGTCAATCAAACGAAACCACGCCCCGTCTTTTTGAAAACACAAAGTCACGTGACAAGCTGACCACTCCAATATCCGCCTTTTGCTCGTCAACAAACACGAGTTGTTGAGCGACCTTTGTCGTGTATTCCGAGCTACGCTCTTGCAATTGAACGACATGACGGCGCAACTCGTCTGTTTCGTTCTCCTGTTATGCGCCGCCGTTCGCCTTGAGGCGGCCCCGCCCGGAAGAGGAGCCGAGCCGGGGGACGCAGGTGAGTCGTCGTGATACCTCCCAAAACTGAAATTGTCCCCATGCAATTTGTATGCAAAAAAAATAAAATAATAATAATCAGACGGCCGACCCGTCTTACGTTGAGGAATGACAGTACACGGGACGACGTTGAAGAACAAACAAAAGCACTTTCGTCAACCGCAACGAATTGATCCACACACATGGAGCATTCAAAACAAGACAAATATCAAGTGCTGACGTGCTGCAGATGGCTCGTGTGTGTTAATGCCTCTCAGACCTTTGAATAAAGTTTGTCAAGAGACGTAACACATTTGTTTGCTCTTGTCAAGAGGGATTAATGCTATTAAAAGACATTGTCAACCCTTGGCACTGGCTTTGTTCTGATGACGTGTTGTACCATTTCAATATTTGAATTAAATTAGCTGTTGATGATCGTTTTGGACATGCGAGGCTGAAGTACAATACAATACATCCTGATTTATATAGCGCTTTCACAACAGCACCAGACATAACAGACGTCGGACAGTCCTAACCACTTTTTCCCCCTCATGCGCTTTTTTGTTTAAAGCAGTTTGAGATGAAAGAGGAGAGAATCATAAAGTGTCCTTTCGCCAGTGGCTCAGAGACGTCATGCTCAAAATGTGCACACGTCGGCTACAAGCTAAGTTAAGTTTCAAAGTCAGCAAGAAGCTGTAGCATCCGTTGACGAAAAAAAGAGATTGGTTCACTTCTCCTATCCCATGTAAATCCATTTCAATTCCAAGCGGTGACTCTCAGTTCGAAATACGCATCAGCGCTCCGCGCCGACACTCCTCTTTCCTTATCCTCAACTTCAGCAGCCATCCATCCAGCCGCACCAACTCAGACTATCCAACAGCGCCGACATCTCCACTGAACAAAACTGGGCTGTGAAAAATGCTGCCCATTACAGGCGTAAAAAAAAAAAAACACAAACACCCCGGGACCGACATCTCCACTGAACAAAACTGGGCTGTGAAAAATGCCCATTACAGGTGCAAAAACCACAAACACCCCGGGGGCTGTCCAGCACCTACAGTCAAATGGCGCCGACATTCCTCCCAATCAAAATCCGTTGGTACAGGCGTGCTCCCATGCCGAGAAGGCGCAACCACCAGGCACAGATTCTTCGTCTTTGACGAATGTTGTGGCCAAAAAATGCTGAAAACAGTCTACATCAGGTCCACACGACGAAACAACAAACACCATGTGACAAAACAAAAGACCAGAACAACAAAAAACAAAAAAGCAAGGCTCTTGAAGAGTACTTGCCAATGGCTGCCTACTTGGGCGCCATCTTGGGGAAAAAAAGTCCTTTATTTGTCCCACACTGGGGAAATTTACAAAACAAAGACCAGAAGAACAAAAAAGCAAGACTCTTGAAGAGTACTTGCCAATGGCTGCCTACTCGGGCGCCATCTTGGGGAAAAAAAGTCGTTTAAAGCGTGCGTGTGCGCGTGTTGGATATACAATGCATCCCAAAAAGTATTCAAAGCACTTCACTTTTCCGCATTTTTGTAAAATCCCTATTCAGACATTTTTATAGACTCACAGACTGGAATGCATCCCAAAAAGTATTCAAAGCACTTCACTTTTCCGCATTTTTTGTAAAATCCCTATTCAGACACTTTTATAGTCGTACAGACTGCTAAAACTTATAAAACTAAAAAAATTTAAAAAAGGATTTCCCGCTCCTATATTTTTTTTCACGATTGTTATGTACGATAGCGAATAGTGAGCAGTTGTCTTATGTGTATCAGTAGATTTTTTTTTACAAATTGTGACACTCTTGAGAGGCCATGATGATATCTGACTGTGCTGTCTTGACTCCAAAGTACATTTTCCAATTATTCCTACACCAGGAAGGTTTTGGCACATCACCGACCTTCATTTGGACCCCACCTACCACCTGGCGCCGGACCCCACCAAAGTGTGTTTCTCCTCCAAAGGGAAGCCCACCACCGATGCCGGTCCGTTTGGGGACTTTTTGTGCGACTCGCCCTACGGCCTCATCCAGTCGGCTTTCATGCACATGAAGAGCCTCGTACAACCAAACGACTTCATCATTTGGACCGGGTGGCGTCAAATTGCCTATTCCTCATTTTGGACGAATTTTAAAAAATGGAGGGTTTCAGTCCCAAATTATGAAATGAAGCTTTATTTTTCACGATGATTATGATTTTTTAAAAATCTGATTTGCTTTACTACTACAGAGACAGTCCACCTCACGTTCCGGTAAGCGAGCTGTCCACGTCGATGGTGATCGAAGTGATTAGCAACTTGACACAAAGCATCCGACAACATTTCCCAAACGTCAGCGTCTTTCCCGCCATGGGGAACCATGACTACTGGCCGCAGGTAGGCGACACGGCAGATTCAGTATCCGAGCATGTCTCTCCATACGGTTTTGTGTATGTTGTCAGGATCAGCTGCCTACGTCCACAAACGACATCTACAAGGCTGCCGCCCGCCTTTGGAGTCCCTGGCTGCAAGACGACGCATTGAAAACTCTTTCACGAGGTTACCTTATGTCACTAAAATTATTTTTTTCACACTGTGTGTGTGTGTGTGTGTGTGTGTGTGTGTGTGTGTGTGTGTGTGTGTGTGTGTGTGTGTGTGTGTGTGTGGAATTTGTACTAGCACCTCGTTGGCGTTGGAACAATTCAAGTCAGTCAAAGTTAGTATCCGAAGGCTAGCATATTGCTATGTTAGCGAGCATGTTGCGATGTTAGCGTTTAATTAAGTAAGTTATATTGTTAGCCCCTTTCCTGCTAGTTGGAAAATGGATGCCAGGTCTTCGAATGTCACATTTTTATGTACGTGTAAAGTCTTCGCTCATGTGCTGGTGTCCACAGGAGGCTTCTATACCCAGCTGGTTCGTGCGGGTGTCCGAGTGGTGAGCGTCAACAGCATCCTCTACTACGGCCCCGACCGCGCCACCGTCAACATGAGCGACCCGGCGGGACAATACGAGTGGTTGGATGACACGCTGAAAAAGGCGGGCGATGACATGGAGAAGGTTTGATGTTGTCATGAACCCTTTCAGGGATAGCGGTGTCACTACAGCGGACAGCCGATCATGTTATCGGGTTCCGGGTTATCGTTATCGGCACTCCCTCGTTTGATTGACGTGTCGATCTGTCAGGTGTATATCATTTCGCACGTTCCGCTGGGATTCCTGCCCTCGCTCCGTAACGTGACGGCCATCAGGGATGAGCACAACGAGAAGCTGCTCAACATCTTTCGGCGCCACAGTCACGTGATCGCGGGACATTTCTACGGACACACGCACAAAGATAGCATCATGGTGCTCCTTGACTCCAAAGGTGACCGCAGAAATAATGTGAAAGCATTCGCTACATGAGTCAACAGCGTATAAGTAAAAAGTAAGACGATGATGTTGATGCTCACTTTTGAGGGTTTTTTTTTTTTTGGACTGAACTTGATGAGTAGGTGTTCCTAATAAAGTGGCCGGAAAATTCCTTATGGCATCCCAGACTGTATATTGCCAGTCGATATTATACGATGCATTAATTAATAAGAATAAGAAAACCTTTTATTCGTCTCACAATGGAGAAATTCCCAATTTACAGCAGCAAAGTTAGGAAAGGAAGAAAGTAGGAGAACAAAAAGTATAGGAGCTGCTGTAAAGGCAGCCACTCTCGCGGCGCCATCTTGAAGTCATCATAACATTATCACAAAATGATATTAAATATATCAATTAAATGTCGCATGATTTGTTTCTTTGGTAAAGTTAAAAAATATAATGGAGTTTTTTATTTATTTTATTTTTTAATGGATGGTGCATTTATAGCGGTTAACATATTCAGTACCAGCCAATTCTGGACCAAGTCTGAAAAGACGTTTAAAAATGTCTTTGGGAGTGAATGAGTTAATGATGCATGTTTTTAATATTTAAAAAAAATTTTTTGATAGATTCGCCTGTGAACTCTGTGTTCGTGGCTCCGGCGGTAACGCCCATCAGAAGCTTTTCGGAGCCGTACTCCAATAACCCGGCGGTGCGATTGTATTTCTATGACAAACGAGACTTTGGCATTTTGGTAAGTCTTGACGGCCACCCTTGCCCAACACCACGTCACATTATTACACCATCCCGTGTCGAAGTACAAAAGGCAAGCCTATTTTTTTTTTCCATGTCAAAGGACCTGTGGCAGTACTTCCTCAACCTGACCGAGGCGAACCTCGAGCAACGAGCCAACTGGAAGCTGGAGTACATCATGACAAAAGCGTTTGGGATGCCGGACCTGCGGCCGCATAATCTTCTGGAACTGGCTGTGCGCTTGTGGCTACCGCCCAACGCCGCTTTCGACGCCTACTTTGCTCACTTCACGGTTAGTTACGATGGCAGGCCGTCATGCCAGGGAGAGTGTAAGCTCCTCCAGTTGTGCTCCATGCTCCACCTGGACCAGGCCCGCTACGGCGCTTGCGTGGGGGCGCAACAACATCGTCACAGTCTCGCCAGTAATCTTCTTTGATATCCATTTATGGATTTCATCCCTTTTTTTTGTGCCACTATCACCAGAATAATAATATCGCTATAATCATGGTAAGATGATTCAAAATTGTCTCATGTGCCTCTGAAATTTTTTCAGACTTGGCAACATGAAATTTGGTTGCCATGTCTGTCATGAGTACACCACAAAAAAGTCCCAAGAGGCCGTGCCTGAAAAGAAATAGGAAGTCTTCTATTTTGCTATGAAAATGATCTTTTTTTTTTTTAGTCATTTAGAAATTGTGGATTTGTTTTGCAAAAAAGTTTCAACCCCTTAAACCAGTTCTAGGGTGGGAAATTAAAAACAGGAGTAGATCCCCCAAAAAAAAGTCTCAAACGGTATTCAGTTTAGGTTTGGCACAACCAAGCCAGGGTCATTTTTGAGGCATTAAATTGGATTTATTTTATTGAAACCAGTTTAATTTAACATGAAATTTGGTAGACAGTCTCTCATGAGTAAACCCACAAAAAAAGACTCAAGAAACCATTCCTGAGGAGACAAAGGAAGTCTGCCAATTTTTTTGAGAGGCCATTTTGCACTTGTTTTTGGTCTTTTTTGGGGGGGGGTTTGGGGGGAGTTTTTCAAACACCAAGTTGCTCTCGAGATTTTTTTTTCCACTTGCCGAGTTGCTCTCGAGATTTATTTTTTTTCCAATTGCTTCCGAATTTGGAGCACACATACTCGAGGATGATGCTAGCTTGAGAAACATGCGCCATGAAAAACGGGTGCTAGGGAATTGCATTGACTATGATTGCTGAAGCATGTGCATTGCACAGTTGAAATGAATGTAAAAAGTGGATGACTGTTGACACTCTGTCGTCTTCCGAATCCTGAAACTATCTCATTGTTGACAATTGTTGACCTGATTTCAAGTTTTGCTCTTAAAAAAAATGCTAGCCAAATGGCCTAATTGTCTGAGTCGTGTTTTTTTTTTTCATTAGGTCTGTAGTTTCTTAGTTATCCATGAGTATAATGTAGCGTTTGTCTTTAGCGTTTTTTTTTGTAATGTTGGGGGGGGGGGGGGGGGGAGCAGGCACTGGCCTCATTTGACTTGGCCCCCCTTTACTCCCTCTCAACTTCTCCTGCTTTGAATGTTCTCAGCTCCATTCCAGCGCTATTGTGGGCGCCCCCCCCCCACCCCTCTGCTCAACTACCTCCCCCTAACGTTGACAGTCCCACGTTTCAAAACATCCGTTTGCTTCATGTGTAACTTCCAAAAAGCCCCAAAAGAATGTCCAGAAAGTGTCAGAAGAAGAAAAAAGAAGTTAAGATGAATGATGAATGGTGAGAAACAAACCTTCTTTGCTCCCCCTGCCCCCTCCGCCCCGATCCTTCAATCCCTTTGCTCGGCTGGTCAGAGCGTAACCGTGGTAACAGCATACTGGCGGGTGAGTATGGTCCGTTGCCGGGGCAGCCATCGCCACGGTGACATCAGTGAAGCGCTTTTGTGTGCAAACAAAGCTTGTCTCTTTTCTCTCTTTGCGCGGCCACTTTTTGGGGAGGGGGGGAAAGTTCTATGGAGTACACTTCCAACCACAAAAAAAGATAAAAATTTTTGAGAGTTTTGTTTCCTACAAAATAAAGCATCCCGACCAATAAACTCCGTTTGATATACAGTATGAAAAAAAAAATGGCCACAAAGGTTCAGTTTGGTATCTCGGGAAATGTAGGGGACCCGAGGTTGACCCCAGGAGACACACTCAACTGGTGGCCTGGTATGCATGTTAAATGTTGTTTCTGTCGGGTGGATTTTGACTGTGTTGTCGTTTTATTTGAGAAACATTTAAAAGAAAAATTTTACTCTTTTATAACATTTATACTCTTGTTATTGTCACGCAGTTTACAGCTGATCAACCTGACCTGAGCTAACCTCGTCCTTCTGGCGTGAGGCTAATCCCTTTTTGTAAAAGCTCTTTTTGTTTGGTCTGCGCTCAGCGAGATTAGTGATTAGTGTTGTCCATGTAAAATTTTTTTGGACTGGTAATTTAGCTAGCCACGCGCTAAAGCTAATCCCTCATCTACTTCACTGCAGCGGCAACTGACAGTCTTTTGAGACTGGTCAAGTTTTTATCCATGACAACCAAGTGATACCAACTGCACTTATATCTGGATTATTCAACATTATTGAAAGATAAACGCAATCAAAAGATGATTTATATGCGTAAATGTTTCATTTACATATGATTGTTTATGTTCGATAAACTATTAGCATGCAAACTCACTTTTGATCCCTAAACTATTATAGTCGTATTGGAATGGTTATTTTCTATAATATAGAAAAGTTATTGAATTTATAAATGCCAAATTTAAAAACAAAAAAAATTAAAATAGCTCAAAAACCTGATGTGCTAGAGAAAAAGTCAAGGCATTTTTTGGAATCAGTTTCAAAAATATAGCTAATATAACAAGACTTATCGAATTCAAATTTGATGTTGAACAGTGTAGTAAATGAGTCCAAAAAAAAAATCACGATAACTACAAATCAACATGTTGATTCCTGGGAGTGAGCAGTGCTCCAGTGGAACCTGCTCATTTGTTTGTGAAATCATCTCCATTGTGTAATCATGTTGCAAAATCATCTTGATTGCCAAATCACCTCGTGTTTATCTAATGTTACTGTGTGCACTTTTTGCGTGTTTTCCTGTCCTACTGGCATATCCTCTTTTGTTACCACGAACAATGATGGCCGACCAAATTTTTTTTTTCAACTATTGGAGGGAGGGAGGAAACATCATGCTTATGAAGCCCTTTTTCATTTGGGACTCCCGTGAGATATTACCCCCCTGCCAAGTCTCACACACTCCATAATGGAGACTGACTGGGAAGGGGTAGGGTGGTGGAGGGGGGGGGGGGTCTCTCACTTTTTGTCTCATGCTTCATTTGTTGTTTGTCAGCCTTGAATGGACTCCTTTATGTGTGTGTGTGTGGGGGGGGTATGATTGGACCACTCGTACTACCCCTGAAACGCTGAATGGGAACAGCAAAGCCCCCCCTCCCCCCCGCCCACATACACACACACTCACACAAACTCGGCTAACCAGCTCGCACGTTACCTCACAGTCACACACCCGTCAGTGAACTCACGAGACACTTGATTAGGCACACCTTCTTAACCTCCATCCATCCATTTTCCGATCCGCTTACCCTCACAGGGTTCGCGGGGGGTGCTGGAGCCTATCCTAGTTGTCTTCGGGCAGTAGGCGGGGGACACCCTGAACCGGTTGCCAGCCAATCGCAGACCTTCTTAACATGTTGCTCGAATAGATTCTATCGTCACGGTCTCAAGGGGCCATCGAGTCCACACATTGGCTGTCAAGTCGGACTTGACACGAAAATTCCTAACCCCCTCCTCTTTTGTCTTTCTCTGGGTGACGTAGGCACACTCGTGGTTGACAATGAGACACTCAAAATTCACTTCTATAAAGGAAACCGGCTTTCTGTCGGGCCCTAATTTTTTATTTTTATTTTTTTTTTATAATGATTGTGAGTGATGTGTTTGTGTACGCGTGCGTGTGCCCACCGCCCTGGGCGAGGGTGTTTGGAGTTGAAGTTTTGCTGTTAATCCCTCTTCTTCTTAAATCCCTGCACCCATCTCCTCTGCCTCTCATTCCATCCTGAACATCCCCCCCATTGCTTGTCTGGTCAGTATGTGGGGGTCACTGGGTTTACCCCAGAAAGAGGAGGGAGGTGGGAGTTTTTTTTTTTTTGTAGGGAGGGGGGTGTCGGAGAGCTGAAGTGGTTGATCTGGTTTTCGAACTTTGTCACTTATAGCTCCAAGCAGTTTAAAAAATTGGTGTGCATTTTTGGGAGTCACTTTTCAGCAAATTTACATCCAAATATTAAATACGCCCCCACCCCCCGGCCCTCCACACCGAGATGGGTATAAACCAACCCGGGTTTGAAGAAGAAAACTTTCCGGAAGCATCTCCCTTGTAACCGCGACTGACAACCGTGTTCCATTCCGGTGCGATGGCGACACCCACAGGTCTCTATTCATAAAAAAATCTTTTCGTCGGAGTGACACGAAACACGCCAGTCCCTCACCAAATTACGTTTCTTCAAACTTGTTATGATAGTTCCGTTTTTTTCCACTATACCACATGTCCAAGAATCCATTTCCTTTGCAAGACAGTTTTTATACAATTTTTAGTTGACGCTCCAACCGCACAGACTTTGAACCTATCTTTTGGGATTTGCATATTAGCAAACTATTAGTGATCCTGTATTTGACATTTATTTTTAAATCCCTCTCTAATAAATACCCTTGCCAGGGAGTCATTACCAAAAGTGACCAGTTAGTGGCGCTAGTTGTCCTCAAAATTGTCATTTAACGTGTCCACCTCTTAATGGCGTCATAATTGACATCCTAGTAGATCAGCGTTTTTCCATCTTTTTCGAGCCAAGGCACATTTCATTCATTGAAAAAATCCCGCGGCACACCACCAGCTGAAAATGTGGGTGAAAATGCGGCACAGGGTTTGAAAAACACTGGTATAAATAATTGACAAGTAGGTTGGCAAGGCAATTAGCTAGCTGCTGCTGCTATCTACCGGTATGGAAGAGTACTGCACGATTACCTCTGCCAGGCGATTGACCGCAAAGGCATACATACATACATACATATTGAATAATTTCCCGCGGCACAGGGTTTGAAAAACACTAGTCCCCAAAATACACACACACACACACACACATACACACACACATATATATATATATATATATATATATATATATATATTCCACATCTAATTTGATTCACTCATTTGATTGGGACCCTGTCAGGAGCTAAAAATGTTAAAATTGTAAATTAAATTTTTTTAAATTTCTAAATGGCATGCAATTCTGTTATTGTAGGCCTGTGCAGAAATGTTTTTTTTTTGTTTTTTTTTGCATTTGGAGACAAAACGGTGAAACAAAGGCAGCAAAAATAAAGAATACCCACAAACACATGCATCCAAACCTGATGACGTTTTGCCTCAGGCTACAAAGTCTATACCACCATCCTCATCCTCCTCCTCTTTGCTGTCTTTTGTCCTGCACATGCTCACTCTTCTCCTCCTCCCTTCCAACATCCTTCTCCTCTTCCTCCTCCTCCTCCTCCTGGTCCTCTGCCGCCGCCGCCGCCGCCTCATCCCCCCCCCACCGGCCCAGCTTGTTGTCACTCACTCTGGCGGCGAAACAGACGGCAGCAGCGCAGACCAACAGACGCTAATCCTGGTGGCGTACCCCACCCTAAAACCTCCCCCGCTGCACAACAGAACCCGGGAAACGGAGCGTACTGGACCCACCTGTGCAAATGGACCGGACAACTTGGATTATTTGAAGGAGTGGGAGGGAAGAGGAAGAAGAGACATCAGCACCATGGAGCAGATGAGGGTGTCGGTGATGTAGCAGGTGCTGCAGCCTGGTGCCGCATTGCTTGCTTGGCCTCCTCCGTGGGGGGAGAAGGTGATGCCGTCATCTCCCTCCTTCACACTCTCAGCACACACACGCTCACGTATGGTTCTGATGGCGTGAAGCAGCAGCAGCAGCAGGATCTCGGGAATGTTTGGCCGTTTGGATGTAGTCGCCACACATGCTGTAAACTGGCTTCTGGAGTTAAAGAAGAGATTTTAATTGTTGGTCTACAAAGCACTAAATGGTCTTGGATGCAAAAATAGGTCGCAAATTTGTTCTATTTATGATTATTTTTGGGGGTAAGCCATCCTCGGTCGTTTGCTAAAAACGTAGCTGTTTTTGTGGTTTGGTTAAAGAAGTTAAAGTATTTTGTAATTTGTCGCCATCTTGTGTTCTTTTGTTGCCAAGGAACTGTGTTGAAGTAACTTGAAGAGTTTGTTTTTGACAAAAGAAGTGTTTTCCCACCATCTTCCTTGATCTTGGTGCAATGACTTGAGGAATTGAATTTAAACAAATGGAGTGCTTTGCCACCACCTTGTCGCATCTTTTTGCCAAGAATCTATGTTGAAGTGAATCAGAGAGTTTTATTCAGACAAAAGTGGTGCGTTGATGGACTCTTTTGACATCTTTGTGACAAGTAACTATGGTGACGTGAGTTGAGGTGTTTCTTTAAAACAGATGTCGTGCTTTGGCGTCATCTTGGTGTCAAGGATATTATGCCCAAGTGAGTCGGAGAGGGTTTTTAGATGCAAATATTACTTTCCCAGCATTTGTTTGGTTTCCTTAAGACAAAAACCGTGTTTTTTGTCGCATCTTAGTGCCAAGGAGCTATGTTGATGTGAATTGAGTTTCCTTTTTACATAAACAGTGCTTTTCCACCACCTTGTGGCAATTTGGTGCCAAGGAACTTTGTTGAAGTGAAATGTAGAGATTATTTGAGATGTAAAAATGCTTTGCTGCCATCTTATATAATATGTTGAAGTGATTTGTGGTGTTTCATTTGGTTTGCTCATCATTCGATGCTTGCAGGCTCCGCAGAAGAAGAAGAGTCTCTGTGAGGGAAGCTTTGGACGTGGCTCCTGCCGAGATGACTCACCTGCAGGCCGGCCTGTCGGCGGCCACCCTGGAGAAGGCCAAAGCAGAGCTGAAGGAAAACCCGGAGACCCTTCACCAGGACATCCAGGAAGTGCGCGACATGATCATCACGCGGCCGGATATCGGCTTCCTGCGTACGGACGACGCCTTCATCCTCAGGTTCCTGCGGGCCAGGAAGTTTAACCATTTTGAAGCCTTCAGACTGCTGGCCCAGTACTTTGAGTACAGACAGCAGAACCTGGACATGTTCAAGAACCTGAAGGCCACTGACCCTGGAATTAAGCAGGCACTCAAGGATGGATTCCCCGGCGTGCTGGCCAACCTGGACCGACATGGAAGGAAGATTCTGCTCCTCTTTGCCGCCAACTGGGACCAGAGCAGGTAGACTTGGGGTACCGTGTACTTGACCACCCGCATTTTTTTGCTATTTCAAAATGTGTCATTGGCAGGTACATGTTTGTGGACATCCTGAGGTCCATCCTGCTGTCTCTGGAGTCCATGATCGAGGACGCTGAGCTGCAGGTGAACGGATTCATCCTGGTCATCGACTGGAGCAACTTCACCTTCAAGCAAGCCTCCAAGCTCACGCCCAGCATGCTCCGGCTCGCCATCGAGGGGCTGCAGGTGAGGCGAAGGCTTCGGGTTTGGCTCTTGTTCACTTCCGCAGCTTCCAGTCGAAGTCATATTACAACGTTAGCATGTTGCGATCGTCGTTGAGCGGCAGTAGTTAGCACGTTAGCGTTTTGATGCGGTCGTCTAATGCGCGTGTTAGCAGATTGTTGTGCAGGGTGGGGGTCACATGACCAGCAGGAATGATGAGTTCTCTTCTTCGGTGACGTTGCTGCGGCATGCAAGTCGGTTGTCTTCATCAAATCGCATGTAGGCCACATGCCTTGGGATCGCCAGTGCAGTCGTTTATTGCCGCTCTGCGTTAACAGCAGCCAGATTGGACTCTCCGTGCACTGCTATTTGTCTTCTCGTGGAAAAAGCGGAAAACCCTCGCAAGCACGTTGAGAACATGCACACATTCCACATAGGAAAGCCAGAGCCTGGATTCAAACTCCCGACCTCTAAACTGCGAGGTGAATGTGCTAACCGCTAGTCACCACCGCTAAAAGGACTTCGTCGTGATTTATTATCCCGTCATTTTTGCCTTGTGCACTCACTCGGCCGATCCACTTGTCTCGTTTTATTGCGACACGTAATGATTATTATGAATAATATCGCCCCCGGCGAGTTGCAGCAGGTGATCAGTGTGCGGGATTCAACCCAATCCAGTCATAATCCCGCAGGATTACAACGTTGTTAAAGGATTAAAAAATGGTAAATGGGAGTGAAACCTCATCGGAATGTTCACTTTACATCTCTGAAAATACTTTTTTTTTTCCTGTCTTTGTATTGTTGAAAAGAAAACAAATTTAAGGTGATTAGCATTAGCTACAGATGTAACGTTCACTTGGTGGTTTTTAATAAATTAGCCTTTGGTACCGGTGCTATTCTGTCTGTCTGGGGTTTTTTTGTGTGTGTGTTTGTGTTTTTGTGTTTTTTCCCCAAGAATCAGGAAGGCAGATGATTGAGGTCAATTTTCATTGGCTCTTTTTAATGCTAGCATGCTAGCTACTATATGTTGAGCTGCTGTAAAATAGACAACTAATGCCTCGTGAACTTGTGTTTCAGTTCCTTGAGGGATTTTTTTTTTTTGTCTCCCACTTTCGCTTTCCCACTCTCCCAACATCTCCCACCCCCCCCTTCATTTGTCTTCAGCAGCTGGAGAAGATGCTGACGTCTTCTGACACGGCTTAACCCATTCATTCATTCACCCGCATTTTAAAATGCGGCCACTTGCTTGATGCAATGTGCTTTGTTGTACCCCGACATCCTCCCTCCACCCGCTCCCTCACGCACGTCCCACCCTCCCGGCGTTTCCACGGCAACCGGCACGATTGCCTGGCTGTCTGCTTTGGCCTCTCTTCCAGATGGGCTTGCCTTTGTTGCGTGTGCGCGCGCGTGTGTGTGTGTGTGTATCTGTGTGTGTGAGATGTTTTATGCATCGCTCCGCTGCTCTTTCATTTATGAGTTTTGCATAACCAGCTGCCGTCTTGCCAAGTCCTCAAGAGACATTTAGCGACTCCGAAATCATAATTGACGATTCAAAATGTCTCTTAAAAAATAATCAAGATGAGAACAACTGTCACCGTAACCGATTAGGCGGTGACAGTTACGCATGATGTCGCTACGCAGATGCGACACAGCTGGTGGGGAAAAAAGGCTAAGACGCAGCGAAGAGACATTAGCTCAGACTGACGATGACGGGATACAATGATTGGACGCATGTGGGGAAACAAAAAACAGGACAAGCTGTCCAGGCACGGATGAGTGGAACAACGGGAGAGGTTGAAGAGCGGCGAGTTAGGCTAACAAGAGACAGGCGGAGGGCCCAAATAAGACACAGGTGGGTGGGACACTGAGAAAACTCGTGTATATGAACTGCAAAAAATGATGAGACGAATGAGACAGAGGTGTACGGAGCTCTCAGACGGTGTGAACAGGTGTCTAGCACAGGGGTCGGCAACCCAAAATGTTGAAAGAGCCATATAGGACAAAAAAAACAAAAACAAAAAACAAATAGGTCTGGAGCCGCAAAAAAATAAAAGCCTTCTATAAAACTTACAATGAAGGAAACACATGCTGTATGTATGTAGGAGACTGGACTGTCTCAGAATTGTTTGTTATTCATTCCTTTGTTGTGTGTTCACAAACACCCCCATAGAATTTATTTTGTGATTTCCTCGCTTGATTTTTTTGTTTTGGTGCATTGTTTTCGCTTTTCTTAGTGTCAGTGAAGTCATCATGAATTTCCGTTTTTCGGAGGCTGTCTTTGAACGCCTCTCGAGTTGAACGAGAAGAGTGAAGGCACGGCGTCGGACGCAGACTTGTCTGTGTTTGTCGAGTCTGTTAAAAGCATAAATAAAGTGTACGTTTTAAAAGAACAACACCACGGGTCTCCTTTTTCGGAGCTACAACATGTATCTATATCAATTTGAGCTATATTAGCCTATATCAAAATCTTTTTGCATTTTCAAACATTTTTTATAAAGCTCCAGGGAGCCACTAGATGTCGCTAAAGAGCCGCATGCGGCTCTGGAGCCGCGTGTTGCCCACCCCCGGTCTAGCAGGACAGGTTAGACGAGGACAGGGCTGCACGAAGGGTTGACGATATAGTGCAAGGATGTGGATTACTCGGAGAGAGTAATGTAGCACAAAAGGACGGCAGCGGGTAACGGTTCGGGATGAAGTGATGAGACGCAGGTGGCTTGGTGTATGTTTAATCGTAGGACAGCCAACTGTCGCTTGTCATCAAATTCAAAGATGAACAAAAATGTCTTGCAGCCAAAAAAACAAACAACAACAACAAAAAAAACCCCTCAGAGCACATTTTTTGTGTGGAGTTAACCCTTTCAGGGACAGCGGTTACTACAGTGGACATGTCATGATGTAATCAGGTTACAGGATGCATGAGAGGGTTAAAGTGCAGCCTGCGGGGAAAAGAGCTGCTTTAGTTTGCTTTTTACTAAATGGCTTTAAAATAAAAGCCAGCCTGGACTTCGAGAAAAAAAAAATCAGGTCAACAATGTACGTTTCTGTTCCGTGCGATGGAATGGGTCAACGTCAGAACGCCCGCGGCGGTGAATGAACTCAAGGTTTTGATTTTCTGTTGCGACCAACTCCGCCTTCTGACTTGCTATTCGGTCAGAAGTTCTTAACCTGGTTGTGTTGTGCTCGTGGAGAGACTTTCCTGAATGTTGTCACCTTGGATTCTTGTCAAGCTTTGACCTGAAGCAAAGATCCCCATAAACAGATTTGTGATCCAGTATATTCATAAAAAAGTGAAATGTCCTTTGGACCTTACACATCCAAACGATTGTTGACAAGAATTTGAATGGCTGGTTGCAAGCAGAAGTATCCAGGCAAGTCCCGATCTTTAAAGACGTTTACATCGTCTATCGTTGTTGAGTATGTGTATTTTTTTTTTTATTTATTCTGATTTTTTTTTTTTTTTTTTACATGCTTTTGTGTGTCGACCCACGTGAGTCACTTTGTGCCGCCGTGAGCTGTTTGCATGTGTCCGCACGGCAGGTGACTCAGCAAACAAAGTGGAGTCTTCCTCCTTGAGGCCAACCCGTCCACTTCTTTCGCAGGGCCAGCAAGAAACACTTTCCATAACACCGACCTTCATTTGCAAACAGATATGTTCCATCAAATTGTCTAAATTGAGTCCAAATAGTGTGTTATCTTCATTTCGTAGAGTTTCTCAGTGGCGTCTGGTTCACACGAGTAAATTCTGGGAGAAGCCGACAAAGCACCAGTTGTCTCCATCTTGACGTTGTCCTTCCGAACGTCATCTCAGAAAGTAGAAAGTAGCAGCGATCATTTCCTCATGACCTTCAGATGACATCTCTTAATCGAATCGAGCGTCAATGCAAATTCAAGTCATTTCTTAACGTGACGGGAAGCGGCTACGTCCAACCTTCCTGTTGTTCCGATGCCATAACGTCCGTTGTTAGTGCTCCAAACGTTAGCCCCCTTTCATGCTGGCATACAAAATTAGAGAGTATCAGAGGGGGTGTGGTGAGTTATTGAAGAGGAAAAAAAATAATAATCATAGAGTCGGTTGCCTCTCCGTTGCTTTTTTTTTTTTTTTTGCTTCGAGTTCAAAGCGAAAAGGAAAAAGTACAGGTCGTCCTATTTTTGGCATCATTAGGAAGAATAACAGCGTGGCAGACATTGAGACAGAGCAAGATGATGGTGTTGAGAGAGAAGCAATATTGAGAGCGCCGAAGAGAGAGAGCCACAGGGGTGGATGAAAGGGTGAAGTAAACGCCTCCTGTTTTTTTTTTGTGTGTTTCCCACTGGTGCGACAGGACAGTTTTCCCGCCCGCTTTGGAGGAATCCACTTTGTGAACCAGCCATGGTACATCCACGCCCTCTATACCGTCATCAGGCCCTTCCTCAAGGAGAAGACCAGGAAGCGGGTGAGTAAATCCTGCCGTGGATCGATGAAGTGGTTTCTAGTTTTGTGGAATGGCCTAAAAATATGCGTCAGATAAAAATAGAACGTTTTTAGGGAAGGGGTAGCGTCGACTATTTGTAAATTTTTGCTAGGGAGCCTTGCTAAATGGATTTGGGCTGTTGTTTTGAGCGTAGATCTTCATGCACGGCAACAACCTGACCAGCCTCCATCAGCTGCTGCATCCGGAGATCTTGCCGTCAGAGCTGGGCGGGATGATGCCGCCGTACGACATGGGCACCTGGGCCAGGGCCCTGCTGGAGCACGCCTATGACGAAGATGCGGAACCAGATGTGGGAACGGACGGAGGACCGGATGCTCATGCGTTTTCTGTCCAGGACCTACACAGAGATGTGGACAAAAACCTCTCGCCGCAAACCATGAAAAGGTGACATAGACTGGCACAAAAAAAACCAAAAAAAAACAGGAAAAGCAAAAAATTACTTGAATGCTAACATGATAGCATGTTGCTAACCTTCCAGATCCCAGTCAGTGGTGGATCCCGGCATCTTAAAGCGACCTGACAAGGCCAAATGTGATGAAGACAACATGCAGCCGCTGCTCTCGCTGGACTAAAAACAAAGAACAAAAACCAGACCTTCTGGAAATTCTTGGAAAATCCTCTGCGAACATCTCTCTGTGGATTCCTGAGAGAGGTTTACTCCACATCTAACTTCCTTGGTGGACTTCCGTATTTTTTGTAAAGTGCCAAGTCCACAAAAGTCCAATTCGGACTTCTGAGTGATGGTCTTCAAATGATTCCTGCGCCCAAATGACGACGCAAGTTATGGGACAAATGGAAATTGGGATGCAAGCTTTTCCGACGTCTTTGTACCAGGATTTTATGAATGAGCAAGACGGACGTGGAGACAGACCAGCAAACCTCCCTTTATGGAAAAAAAAAACATATGACAAAGCTTGATTTATTACTGATCAACATCTCGCGTAACATCAACCTCCTTTTTGATTTCCAACAACAATGACCTCAAGCAGAAAACGTCACATGACCCAAATATGTGAGCAGGAAATCAGTGTTTAAATCAATAATAATTCACGGCTAAGTCATTCACAGAATAAGTATTATTCAAACTAATCATGATCCAAGTGACTGAAAGTATGTTTTTCTTCTGTTTTCTTCTGTCCTGTGATACTAAAACGTAGAACACACTACTTGTACATCATAACCATCTTAGTGGTTCTAATCTAGTCTAAAATGCTAGCATACATGCCGCAGCACATGCTAGCTATATAATGCTAACATAGTTAAGCAAAAAAGTCCAAATATATGCCTGAAATATTGTACATATGTACCCCATCTCATTAGTTTTTTTTTTGTTTTAATCCAAATTTAAACTCTAAATGGAGGTACCATAGAACACTAGCAACGTTAAGATAAGATAGCTCAGCAAACAATCCTAAATAGCGTCTAATGTAAAATTCTGAATAAACACATTTGTAATCTAGTACCTCCTCGTACTTCGTAAACATCACGCCATCTATCCATCCAGTTTCCAACGTCATAAGCATCCTGGTGAAATTGTATGGAAATTTTATATACAGTAAAATTCCATCCATCACGGGTTCACAGTACTGTTTTTTTTTTTCAATTTATTTCCTAAATTTGATTATTTTTATATTCGCCATTTGAGCAATTTCCCGCACGTGTCACGATAAAATATCATAATTTCTAATTCATCCAATCAGAGCGTCGCTATTATTTTTTCAACCGCTGATTGGCTGTTTTCTTGTCGGTAGCCTCATCGCGCGCTGCTGGAGTTGCTCATCACTTCCGCGTTGGGGAACGTGCGCGGAGACATGGGGGTCCGTACACTGCAGTTTCAACACAGCGTTGATGGAGTTTGAAACTAAACGAAAAAGAAAAAAAGCAACCATCTAGGAAGTGATGTGACCAACATCTTACCGCGCAGCTTTGCTAGCGGAACACTTTCAACAGTGTTTTCCTTTTTTTTCAGCTTTTAAACGGGAATGTACCGCTTTACGGCAGCTTCATCATCATCGTCGTCGTCGTCGTCCTTTGCTGGTGTGAGTACGCATTTTTAAAATTGTTTGTACAATGTTTTTTTTTGTGTTATTCATTCACCTTGCTCTCTATTAATATATTATCAGTGTTGACATGTTTTTGTATCGTTCCTTAAATGCTAAAATAACATACCCCCGATGTCACGAATTTCATTTATCGCGGTGGCGTTCCGGATCGTTACGTCAGTGGCGGACGGGGAGATGACCGTCATTTCAATCTGAACTAAACCAATGCTCAAATGGTGGCCAATGTACCGAAAAGAAATTTAAATAAATTTAGCTCAGACATAGTACGCACTCATTGTACATCATGAATATTGTATTTCTGTTCCCTTTGTGGTTTTAATCTGGGGGGGGGGTGGGACCTATGCCTTGCAGTACCTGTTCAGTTTGGCAGTTTTATCAGTCGAGTGTTGTTACTAGCAGACAATTAAGCGTTTTCTTTAATATACATCACATGGCAAACATCTGAATTTAGAGTTTTAGTTCTACCACGTTTTACACTCTCTTCTTTAAATTCAACTAATGCAAGCGTCAGGAGTTAACTTCGAGTTAGGTTACCAGGACCGGAGATTAACAACAATGATTTAGAATATTTTGAGAACAGTATTTTATGATTGCTACATTCAAATCATTGCAACTTGAAACTGCTCAACCTATTCAGCGCATGTTGGGAACTATTTTCACCTTCCTATCATACCCACATTTTTCAGTATTCCACATTTTCTTAAGCAGATTTCCTTTTTTTTTTTTTTGAAATTATTATTATTGTGTGTGTGTGTGTGTGTGTGTGTGTGTGTGTGTGTGTGTGTGTGTGTGTGTGTCTCACATTTAACGCAGTATTGAAAACTTTCAAAAATATATGTCAGGAACGACAGGAAACACGCTTTTATCACAAATGCAAACACTTGATCACCTCTCAGTGACTATAATTTATGTGCAGTATTTGACACAAGCATTTGTTTCTTTTAAGAAAGGTAACAACGACTATTGGAATATTTCAGCGTTTTGAATGTTCTCCGTGAAGTTGACCGGTGACAGTCGTGTGAAGATTTTGTTGTTTTTTTTTCTCACATTTGCTGCAACAAACCAGCATCGTAGGCAGCTATTTTGTTCTTCATAAATGGGTCGCTTTGTTGCTGTAGAATAAAAAAATAATACGGGAGCCGGGAAGAGGGGCAATCCAGCCTAAACCTGGAATGATTTTGTTTGACTTTGATTTATTTAGGTTTTTAAATTTTTTTTCATGTCTTCCACATGCACCGGAAATAATCGTGATTGTGATTGTGAATAAACATGAGCAAAGCATATTTCACACTCTTGTACATGTATTTGACTTTTAGTAGTCTTGACAGAGATGATAATGCTCACTTGTGATTGACATCAGTAAAAAAAATAATAATAATATTTGGAATGTATAATAGTGTAGTTTTGCAAGCATAACAATAGGATATTATTGTTTCATGAATAGCTCTCTGAAAGTGTCAATCAAAAGTCAGCGTTAATATTTTTGTATTGGATGTCACCTGACAGTGTACCTAATAAAGTGGCCGGCAGGGACCAACTTTCATAGTGATATTTACGTCATTATGAGCTATTTGCAGTTATGATTCACTGTGTGTCAAATATGATTTTGTATTGATGATGATGTAAAAGCTGCATGTGGCCATTTGAGTGTTCTTATTATGATTATTATTCAGATTCTACACTGACTATGTTTGTTTAGCTCCGCCAAAGTCAACAAACCTGTATTTATTTTTTAATCATCCCGAAGTGTTTGAGCTTCACGGATTTCGAATGACACTTTATTTTGTCCGCCTGCTTGTGCTCGCTGAGGTCGCAAATAAGTTGGAGCTTCTCCCAGGCGACTGAGCGAGAATTCGGGTACACCCTGAGCTGATCGCCGGCCAGTCGCAGGGCCACATTTGCATTCACAACTACACGCGATTTCACCTCGGATCAAAGCAAAGCGACGTTCGGTGCGGAAACGTTGGTGCCACGTTTGATTGTGTTGGAAAAAATGGCCTCCATTTTGCTGACATGCACAAATAAAGGTTGACGCAATTTGCCACACACTGCCTCCATTTTAATTTTTTAATTAATTAATTTTTTTTGAAATGGCGATCACTGTATTGCACTTAATAATGACAACAAACCTGCTTCATAAATACATAGCCAGTAATTTCTATATGAATGATGTGATAACTCACCCAAATATGGTTTTGAATTCAAATATGATTTTATTAAAATTCATCACCGATCTTGTTTTTCAGTGAATAAGTGGCAAAAAAAAAAAAAAAACAACCGTGTTAGTTTATTTTGTAATATGAACATTCAATGCCTCTTTTTGTTACTCATGAAAATTGACCAACATTGTTAGGTGTACTAAATTGTGATGATTGTGAGTCATATTTAAGGAACATAACTTTGTGCAACAACCTGGTTCCTCTCAAAACTTGTATAAACTCTTGAAATTAAATAAAAGCAAAAAGTATTCACATCTGAATTCACACGTCACGGGCTCCAACCTTACTGTCAATAATAATAATAATAATAATTCATAGATCAAATGTGGAACCATGTTGACAGGACAGCCCTCAAATTCCCAAAACCTTTTGTGACCTACAAACAACATGAAGCAGCACAACTACAAACCTGCTACCTAGCTTGTTAGCTGAGCGGCTGAGTGTTTAACTCATGCTAGTTAGCTCCATGCTAACTCAATAAAGGTTATAACTTCATCCCAAATTGGTTTCCACAAAAATGCAACAACTAGCATGTAGCATTTATTTAGCTGGCGCTAATACTAACCTTGATAATGTAAATACAATAAAAACCCTTTCGGCACATTTACCAAACTCTCTCATTGCTGATAAAGTAGAGCCGAATGATAAAAGATAGTAACATGCTAATTGATAAATTTGAATTGTCAAGTTTTTTTTTTTTTTTTTGTCATCAAGTCCACGCACGTCTTAAGACTCAGAAAGCTGAGGCTAATTCAGCTCTGAACTACATGACTCGGACCTTGCGCAACGGTGGTATCAGCCGTAGCAACGTATGCTAACGTATGCTAAGTGCCAACACAATGAGGTCACTGAATTTTTTTTTTTTTTAACCCAATCTGATTTCAGAATGGAGTCTGGGAAGACTCGCTTTCTTTCGTTCATCATCAAGTAAGACATCGATAGCCAACATGTGCAACGCTTAACGCTAGCTTTGTAGCACAGATGGCCGCACGTACTGCTTTGATGTACGGTTGAAGAAATGAGGTCATCGATCGCCCCGACTGATAAACACGATCGGTCTCCGGAGTTGGTCGCGGTAACGCACACTTTCTGTCTCCACACGCAGGATGCTAATGATACTAATGCAATATTTCGCTTGAACCTCAGATAACTGAAAAGTAGCTAAGGTAACATTTTAGCGAATTAGCTGAGATGTAATGTATGTGGACTGCGATGAATGTTCGATCGTGACCACGTTTTCTCAAGTACCAGCTATCATTAGCATTGCCAGCGTGTGTTCAGAGGCAAAGGTACAGGTGTGAAAAGAGGCGGAGCTCCTGGGGTTTGACATGCTAACATTTAGACACAATTGTTAAGATTAAAAAAGTGGTTTAAATAAAGAGTGAACCACTACATTGAAGTATAATGTTTTGGATTTGGGTCAAATGGTGCAGTGCCCCATCAGATCCAGCAGATGGTGCTGCAGTTGGAGGGGAAAACTTTCCTTACAATTCGTTTTGGAGTGTGCTTTCAAGATTATTATGCTTCAGATTTTCATGCTTTCAAAATGAGGTATTTGCACCCTTTGAATAACGCCTAGCAACAAATGTGTTACATGACTCGAGAAAATGACTTCAGGTAATTATGTTTGAAAGTAAATTTCAAATGTGATCTATTTATTTATTTATTTTGCGAATGCATTCAAAATTTCCCATATTTTTGTATATGCCAGCCCTCCCTGTCCTTGATCTACTCTGCGGGATATTTTGGTTGTCTGCCACATGTCGAAACAATTTTTTTAGACATTTGTGTCATATAAATTGTGCCTAGCAACAAGTGATGCAGCCCCATAAAGAAAATAACTATTAGTACTGTAGCTAGATTTCCCTTCAGTTGTATTTGTGTTTTTATATATATATATATAAGCTCAAAAGATGACTTGACATCTTGGACAGCATATCAGCAACCATTTTGATTATATAAATCCAGCCTGCAGTTCAAGTGGGGTGAATGGACAACAATTCCAATTTTGGGAAAGTAGTGAACTAACTGTTAGAGTGGGGTGGACTGAGGTTCCAACTCTGAGGTAATCATTGTCATCAGAGGAGGATGCCTTTTTATCGGACGCAAATGTCAATTCTGTAGTCCAATAGATGTGACAGCCCTTCACTGAGAAAAAAAGCCTTTGCGAAAGTCATTTTCAGCAAAAAGCTAGCAAACAGCACAACAAATGATTGAGAAGCGGTCAAGTGACATGTAAACTAGATTTATTTCTCACACTACTACACTCATGTTTGTGTTAAAGTTTTTTAATAACATTAGATGATATGTTTTAGTGACCTCAATATCACCCCCGCCCCAACAGAGACAGCAAATGTGTGAAAAATACTCTACTGATATTTTCAAAAGGACACTGATACATGAAACATGTAAAAGACATTTCTAACATGTCACCATGTTAATTTTGTTGTCCTCATCAAATCAGCAAACGTGAACAATGAAGCAAAAGAAGATGTAAACCATATCTTTAGGGAGGCTAAACATTGAACGGGGTCAAATTTGCCTCATTTGTGTTTTTATATATATATATATATATATATATATATATATTTATTTATTTATTTTTTGAGTAACAGACCCCAGGAGCTCAGCCTTGTTGGTAAAAAAAATAAATAAATACATGTCAATATTTCAGTCCGTGTTGTTCTGCATGGAAACAAGTCCCCTTGTGCGACGTCTTGGTAGGTTGCGATAGTAGCTGCCCTACTGCCCCGACGTTTTTGGCGCCCTCTGCTGCTCCAGTAGGGACTTGAGGGCAGGTGGCATCGCTGGGCTGAAGGGTCGCAAGGGGTACTGTGCATTTTTTCCGGGTACATAAACACACTGGAAGTATCTTTGACCTGAAAACACACACAGGGGAACGTTTATTTAGAAAGCAAAAACAGGAAGTGAGGGAGAAAAACGGTCTGATTGTGGGTTTACAGTGCCCTCCGGTGGCGAGGATGGTAAACTGTCATTATATTGAATGTACTGTTCCCCTGCTCTTGGGAATATCCACCCCACCACCCATGAGTAATTGGATGTCCAAAAGATTTATAATTGCATATAGATGCCACTAGATGGCAACAAAGCACTACAATGTCTAAATGAAACTTCTCAACTCACTTTAACATAGCTTCTTGGCACCGAGATGCCACCACAGAAAAAAAAAAAAAAAAAAAATGCTTTGGCCTGACAAAAAAAAAAAAAAAAAAAAAAACAGGAAATGAACGGTGGTTCACTGTATTGAACTGACCTGATTTCTTCTTTTCTTCAGTTTGATCGTCTGTCTTTTCTACGGGAGGCACACACAATACAACAGACTGAACTACGATGCTACACGCGAACAAGAAGTCAGACATGAAGGAAGATGTGAGCGTGTTGTGATTTGAGCATGCGGCAAAGCTTTTAAAAGACAAAATGTCAAGTCATAAAATTAGTGCAAATACAACGACAAACTTTTGGACTCCGGGGGCCATATCTGATTTCGAAAATGCAGAAGATGGACCAGGCCATTTGTCAGGAAAAAAAAGTATTTTATTAAATCCGCAATTGTTGACAATGATTTTGTTTTGAAAATAGACTCTTCTGATTTATTCGCACACATTTGACTTTATTATTTATCTTTTAACCTCATATCGTCACCACAAATGTCCAAGCCCACCTTTTGGATCTAAAAGTCAAATGTGGCCCATGAGCACTAAAATTTGCCCACCCCAGCCTTGGAGGTGTTTGATGAGAGGGGCATGTATGGTAACAAATGTGTGGAAACACTCAGGAAGAGGGAGCGTTGCTACGGGAAAAAAAAAAAAAAGACTCAAGAAGAAGAAGAAGAAAATATTTGGGAGTGTTACGTTGCTAAAAGAAGTCAAATTGTTACAGCTCATCTTCATATTGTGCTGATGAGAGGAAAAAGAAAAAAAAGACAATTAGACACAAAGCAAATACCTCAGGCTCTATGGGAAGCTCTTTTTCCTCCCTCTGATGACAACAAGCATTAAAACACGTTTATTTTTTATTTTTTCAAAAAACATGAACATGAAATCCTTTTGAGTACTTTTTGTGCGTTGGGGTCAAAGCTGTTGCCTTCTTGTTAGCATTTGCACTGATTAATAGTTATTTCCAAATCATTAATAAATATTAGGGTGGAGGGAAACTTTATTTGCACAACTTTAGCTTACTTTCTCCTCGGGCTGAACAACTGATTTAATTCCGATCTTGTTTATTGTAGTACAGATTAATTTGATTGTGGAAGTCAAAAAACAAAATACATGGGAGGACCTTGGGAAAAAAATGACCATGTACAGTATTTAATCGCAATATTGAGGAGGGGAAAAAAGTCTCACTGGTCACACGAGTGGACATTGTGAGGTAATAGAGGGCTTCCACACTTACTGGCTTGTTGTGGTTCTTTATCTTTTCTGTCTGAAATACAAAACAAAAGACAAATGTGAATCATAAAGTGCCCGAAATGTCATTTAATTCAACATTGTTGCTAACCTATAGTGTCCTTCAAAGACCTTTCCTTTTCCTCAGCCCGATTGGCTTTGCCTGTTGATGAGGGAAAAAAAAAATTGCGGTCTCTGTCGATTTTAAACATCTCCCTAATTTAATTTAAATTGCAAATAAACAAGCAAGAGTGTAGAATAAAATCAGTGGTGGGATAATAAAGTGTTTGAAATGAAATGTTGTCTTTTCCGATATGAAACAGGAGTGAGCAAACTTTTTCTGGTCAAGTTCAAATGTGAATGTAAAATATGGAGATAACTTATTTTCATTCTTCATTTTGTGAAATGAAATGAACTATCACGAATTTCACATGTATTTAACTTACTTTTCAGTAACATTGTTCTTGTCTTGGCTGATGACAAAGGAACAAGAAAGCAATCACACGTGTCAATCATCAGTCTGCGCCCAAGCAGCCATTTTGTCTTTTACGATGGCAGCCTCACGTGTTTGCGACGTTGAAGATTTGTCATGCCTGTCTGTCACATTTGTCGTCAACGTGTCCGGCAGTCCGCCCCTCAGCCTGCTTGGCTGAAGTGGTGCTTCTGCTGTCTTGGGACTTTGACTTGGACCTGCTGTGAGGCGAACATTTCAAATCAGTTGTGTCCGCTCAATATGTTAAAACCACGCTTCATTTAAGTGTCAAGCATCGCTACTTTTACCTCTTTTGGCTGTAGGGGAGGAAATCCTGCTTTTGCCCTTGACATCATCTACAGTAAGAGTGGCCCAAAAAAATAAATAAATCTGTTGCCGCGATGACGTCAAATCACAAGACCGAGAGCCAATGAGGGACCTGTCTTTGAAGCAGATGTGGCGCTTCTCTTCCGCCGTGCCTCTGTGGCTTCTAAGGTAAAGACAGAATCCTGATGGGTACAAAGTGACATGGTCACCATGGCAACCAGAATCTTAAGAACAGTTACCTCTCTTTGGGGGATTTGCAGCACTCTTGCTTTGCGCTTTTACAGCTGAATGGAAAGAAAAAGACAAAAAAAAAACAATACGATCGTTAAACACCCACTTTTAATTCATAAATACCCTTTTTACATGACTGTAAGAATTTTTTTCTCCTACCTGACTGAAGCACAGTCTTTAAGACCACCTCATACCCTGCTCTATCCTTCCCTTGTTACCACTGGTGTACCCCAGGGCTCTGCCCCTGAGCCTCTTCTGTTCCTCATTTAACATCTTTCCATTGTCAATATTTTCCGCATATTTTCTTTGCGAATTGTGAACAAACCTAACACCTGCTACCTTTTTCCCTCTCCTTAATTGACAGAACAGTCTCATTTCACTCTCAAAAAAAAGTATTGCCAGGCTGACATTGCAAATGAGAATCTGTTTTCAGTTGCCTTATGTGGGTAAATAAAGGTTAAAAAAAAACTCATAACCCGCTCAGCATACTTTCACCCCTGTAACATCAACTGCCTCCGTCCTTCACCCACACTCGACACTTTCGCTATTCTTGTCCACAGCCTCCTTGTTGAAGGCCGTCAGTGGATTAAAATTAAATGTCATACCTCAGAAGGCTAGGCTATAATATTCTACTGCTGTCTTACTTTTGGAGGTAACTTTTCCAACGATGGGAACACCGAAGGATCATCTTTAATTACCCACCTGTCTTTGCAGACCCAGCTTTGGTTTTGTCTTTTTTGAGCCCGCCATCATCTGCAATAGACAACAAGCAGTGGAAGTTGGTTAGACATGCACCGAATTAAGTGGCCGCAAAACCTCTCAGCCAATGTCAAAGTGGTGATGGACCTTTGTCATCTTCAGTCCTCGTTATCTTTTTCTTCTTGGCTTCTGGAATAAATAAACATGATAATTGGAACATGAAAATCAGAATTAAAACAAGAAGAGGCAAGTGAGAAGAGTGTCAGACCTTTCTTTGCAGATGATACCATCACATCTTCTTCGTCAACCTCGGATTCAGCTTTTGCTTCCAGTTCTGCTTTCTCTTCTTGATGGAAACATTTGACATGTGACATTCCCCAGGGTCTTTAAATTAAATTGCTCGTACCCTGACTTACCTTTCTTGACTTCGGGCTGAGTGGGCGGTGCTTGTTCTGTGGTTTTAGATCTGACGGTTTCCACCAGCTGGACCGGTTCAGCTGGTTGGACTGGTTCTGCTTGCTGTACCGGTCTGGACTGGTTCGGGTGGCGCCTGCATGGCAGGTGGCACGAGCTGAGCATAGTGCTGGTAGTGGGGGTAGAGTGGCGGCATCATCGGGTGCGCATGGTAAAGCGGCGGCGAGTGGATGGGATGAGCGGTCAGAACCGGAGCAGCAGAACCTGGAAAATAAAAATAAAGAGCTCAAGTCGCGTTAGTAGTGTGCCGTAAAGGGAACTGGAAGTCAAGGGGGGTTACCTGAGCCGGTCGGAGGCGGGTACGGGGTGTCGGTCATGATCTGATGAACTGTGAGACAAAATATTTGGAGGGGAAGGGAACATAGATCCACTCCTGTAGCGTAGATCCGGTTGTGAGAATTTCAGTTGTTGCAACACTTACCATACCAGCCGGGCGGGGAGGGACAGTAGACCGGTGCCGGTCTGCAAGCACCAACTGGACGCAACAGAACCACCAAATGAATAATTATACCGTGTGGAGAAATAGCTCGACAATTAGCCTAGCATAACATAGCATCAGCCGCTCTAGTTGAAAGCTTTTTAAAAAGACGGGGTCTCTATGTTCAAATAGATATCATCGTTATAGTACTGTACTTGTATATAATGTACATTATGTACTATTATTGTATGAAGTGCCAAGGTACCGTCTTGCACTGGTTCGGGCACTTGTGCTGGTTTTGGGCTCTCCTTCTCAGCAGGTGCTTCTAATGAACACATAGGAACATCAACAGGTTCATTTTTTTCTACACCTAATTTACGATCTACGGCATCGTTTGTCATTGAGACAGTTTAAATCCGATCTTCTTAAACCCGATCTACGATTGGTTTACCTCTTTTGAGCTTTTTGCTCTTTTCTTCTTTCTTGGCTTTTTCAGGACAAAGAACAAATGGAATCAGACCAGAAACAGCACATCGAAAGCTGTCCTCTGCGTATCATCTCCACATACTTTTGAGAAGAGTCGGAATCCTCCTGATCCGTCTCATTTTGGGCTCCAGGCTGGCAATCCTGGGAAGAGCTGCGAAGCAAACCCGCGCATGATTGACACGTCATCAACATCGAAACAACAAGCTGCGAAGTCACACGTAAGTTACATTCTGCTATAGATAGTCGAAATCACTTGTCATATTGACTGTTCTTGACCCCGGAGGACGACGTAGATTCAGTTCAACTCAATTCAAATGAATTAAAAGGCACAGCAATAAAAATTTTCATTATTCAGAATAATACCTCCCCAAAAAAAAACAAATACAGTAATATTCAGAGTTTTAAAAAAACAAATAAAACAAAAGCAAATAAAATAAAATAAAAATTATTCCCCCATAAAAAATACTGTAATATTCAGAATTAAAAAAATAAAATAAAAGCAAAAAAAAAAATAATTACCTGTTCTTTTTGGTTTTTCTGTGATCTTCACTGGTTTCGATTCTTGACATGGAAAAAAAGCAGAACAACACGGTTGCATCATCATCATCATCATCATTATCATTCCACGTCAACTTGTGGTTCTCAGTTAGCCCCCAAAAGTGGGCAAAGGACTCATTTTGGGTGACTCGTGGACCAACCTTTCTTCTTGGCACTTGTCACGCCAGACACTCGCGTCTTCGCTGAGCTTGTGCAGGGACACGGTGGAACTACAGCAGAGGAGAAATAAGTCACACTCTTAAAACTACTGGGTGAAAAGTAACCGATGTGGAATTAAATAGCTAACCCAGCACTGGGTCCAAAAAGGACTGAGCCAATGCTGGGTTATTTATACCTGGTATGTTGGGTTAAGTCTTAACAAAGGTTAAAAACGACCCAGTTAGAGCTACCAGTGGAGGTGTGGTAAGAAATGACGCTAACTGTCACACCGACAATCCGTTGTGCCAAGAATAATAAAGCCAACCTTGGGTAAAAGTAACCCAATGTCCTCAAAATCCACCCAATGAGTGGGTCAGAAAGACAAGCCAGCCATTTTTCGAGTCTATATGCCAATTCAAGGTATCATACTTGTCGCCACGTCTCCTCACTGACCTGCAGGCGCTTTAGCTTCTGCCTTTGTCACCTTCTCCTCTTCGTCATCATCCTTCTCCTCTTCTTCTGCTTTGTGGGGGCTGAGCTCCTCCACAGCCACGTGCGGAACGGCGACTGGAAGGTAAATAGATGGGGAGATAAATAGATATAGATGGAGCGGAACGCGAATGTCAACTATACCTGACAGTGAGTTATCTTCAACCTCCTCATCGTCGTCTTCCTCATCGTCATCCTGATGAGGCTCTGATGCGCTGTCATCTTCGAGCTCATCTTCCTCACCAAAGGTCATTGGGGGTAATGCGGCATCCTCATCGTCCTCGTCGTCTTCATCCAAGGTAGGCAGTGCAATTCCTTCAGCTTCCTGCTCCTCGTCATCTGTGACATCATCGGGTTTGTGGTCGTCGAAGCCCTCCGATTGGCCGAAATCAAGGCGGCCGAGGTCTTCGTCCTGGATTGCTTCCTCATTGTCGTCGTCGTCACCGGTGACACGGTCGGGTTTGTGGTCACCGGTGCGCTCTGATTCATCTTCATCGGCGACAGAAGCAAGGTGGTCATCTTCGTCTTCCTCACTGGAAGGAAACAAAGGATCTGAGGAGTCAGCCAAGGCCTCGTCTTCATCATCCTTTTCGATATCTTCATCGCTGTCCTCCTCCTCCCCCTCCTTAACTTCATCGGCCGTGCCTTCTCTTTCGTCATCCTCTGTGGTGTCATCATCTTCATCAATATCAGGTGTTGTGGCCTCATCCGCTTCATCTTCATCCTCGGCAGCCAATGCCTCCTCCTCCTCTTCGTCATCTTCATCAGTCTCAGGTGTGGCGGCCTCATCTTCATCCTGAGCAGCCATCGCCTCCCCCTCTTCATCTTCAGGTTCGGAGGCTTCATCTTCAGCGGTAGCAGTGACTTCCTGCTCCTCTTCCTCCTCTTCTTCTTCTTGCTTCCTCTCTACAGTGGCTTTAGCTCCCTCCCACTTCTCTTCCTCCCCCACCTTCTCTTCAGCAGGAGCCACCGTCTTCTCGTCATCGTCCACTTCATCTGCAGCCGCTTCATCTCTATCCTCTTCCTCCTCCTCCTGATTGGCATCACCTCCTTCACCGACTGCATCTTCCTCCTCTTCCTCCTCTTCTTCTTCCTTCACCTCGTCTTCAGCTGATTCAGTTCCCTCCTCCTCATCATCATCAACTCCTTCATCCACCACATCCTCCTCCTCCTCCTCCTCATCTTCCGCATCAGCTGCCTCTTCTTCCTCCTCATAATCATCCTCCTCCTCCTCCTCATCTTCCCCGTCAGATGTCTCTTCCTGCTTCTCATCATCCTCCTCCTCCTCATACCCCTCATCCTCCTCTTCCTCTTCTTCATCCTCCTGGACCACTTCAACCACTGGCCGTGACTTCTTCGCTTGCATCTTGGTGACTTCGACAACCATGGAGACATTTGGCAGAAATTTAAGGCAAAATCCAATTTCCGATTGTAATCGATTTTTCATGTCAAAAGCAAATGACATTATTGAAAAAAATCACTTTTGTTTTTCCTCCCTTTTAGATTTGCTTTATTTCTCCTGATAGCAAACAGGCTTTTTCCAGATTTTTTTTTAGATACTTAAATAATGCAAATCCTTTTTTTTTTTTGTTCCTCATTAAGACTTAATTATTGCTCATTTAAGCAGCACACATTTTTGGGGAAACACTTTAAAGAAAAATCATGCTGACAAATGAGAACATTGTTCGGGCTTAGCTTTCTTTTTCCTAAAAAGCTCAAAAACGAAGCGAGCGTACGCACGCACCTTTACGTCGGGATGGTAGGAACTCCCCTGGAACACAAAAAGAAGACCAAAAAAATGAGCACACAGATTCAGTCTGAGCGCACTGCACCACGTTAGCGGGTTAGCGGTTAGCGACAAGCCATAAGAAGAAAGCCATAGTGTGTTTTAGGTCTGTCGAGCACAATTGTTGGTATTGTTACTGGGCCGAAAGAGGAGGTATATGGACCCTTCACAGTTAATGACACGATCACAGAACAGTTAGCACTTCGAATTTAGCACCAAATACCTTTTCTCCTCTTAAGATTCACCTCCACTCGCTCCTCCTCCTCCACCTCCTCCAACCACGTTGTCGCTTTGAGACGGTTCATAGGTACATATGTCATGACGCTATCATGCATAACATTAACAACTGGAGGTCATATGGCCGTAAATTGAAATGTGCACATCAGTGAGGAGACAGTTTGATCGACAGAAGCCACTTTCAAAGAAAATCTTCCAGAGCAGGAAACTTCAATTGGTCACTAAAGTCGATTAATCAACCAGCCCCGTCCACAACTGTGCTTTTCCGTAGTTTATAATGCTGCGCAGGAGTGTTGTTTTTGGCAGCCATTTTAGATTTTGTCTTACTCTTTTGGGCAAAAAATGCTCATTAGTTTTAGTCGCATTTTAGTCATTCCTATTTGTGATAGGTTTAGGCCACAAAAACGCAAAAAGGTTTTAGTCTTTCGTTTCGTCCGGTCTCGTCTCATGAACAACTCACATGGGTCTCGTCATATTTTAGTCATCAAAGAGCCACGTTCAGCCCGTCGTCGTCTCGTTAACGTCATGAAAAAAAAAGGAGCGTTCACAAAATAATTTCATAATCGTTGACGAAAACAACACTGCTGCGCGGTCTAACGGTGAGGCCAAAGCGTAGCCAGCAACCACAGTGATGTCATCTTTAGTTTGCTTTGTAACTAGCAGATCGTGTTTGCGTGAAATATTCACGCTCACCTTTTTTCCTCACAGCATAGAGATTTCCTAAAGAAGAAGGAAAAGCATCAGTAAAATGGAGACAGACAAGGGCAGTGCTCACTCTCCATCAAAAATATTACCATCATCTTCCTCGGGGGCAACCAGGCTGGCGGCAAACTTCAACATGGCGTGGAACGTGTTAGTGGCTCTATCCACCACATCGTTTACAGCCTTGGTCGGGTCCGAGCCAATCCTGCCGAGGCCTCCTGCAAGGAAATGTGGTAAGCATTTGATTGACAGGCTCGAGGGCTTTCTACTTTTTTAGTCAACGTCCCTTTCAACCGCATGGAAAAATAACCAAGCTATATGTCGAGTGTATTCCCGTTGACATACATCCAAAAAAAACCACAAGAGGCCAGGTTTGACGTGCTTTTTAGTCAACGTCCCTTTCAACCGCATGGAAAAATGACCAAGCTATATGTCGAGGGTATTCCCGTTGACATACATCCAAAAAAAACACAAGAGGCCAGGTTTGATGTGCATTCATTTCATTTGAATGCATCCAGAAATACTACCATACTCACTCGTCACTTTATTAGGTACACTGTTGAATGCGATCCGATACAAAAAAAAAAAGCCGCTGGCTTTATTTAGCTACACAAGAGAGTCAAAATATCACAAGCCACCATCCTTACCATTGGACAATGCAAGTGTACTTTATAAAATGGCCAGCACGTATAATCCCGCCCCCTTGCTTCCATTTCGGACCGCATTCCCGCAACAAAATGCCAAACTGATAAATAAAATAAAGATGCTACTGGAAAAAAAAAGCTGTGTTCAGAGGAGCTTGATTTGTCTTTTTGTGCCTATTCAAGCTCACCCGAAGTTCAAATATGAGCTTTTTGTCACATTTGAACTCTCAAGAACCACTACTGCATACCTCAAAGGCTTTCGACACAAATGAAAGCTACTCAAGGAGGTTAGTGGAAGGGGGGGGGCGGTGGGGGGGATCTGCAGGAAGAAGGGGTTAGTCACTGTGAAGGTCATCTTGCCTCGACGCTCCGAGTCCTTTAAAACCTTCCTGACGCCGGGACCTGCTTACAAGGAAGTACAAGAAGGAGAAAAGAGCTGTTCTAGTAGCTTTGTCTTCATGCTCGTGAATAGAAAACAGAAAGTGAAAGTAGCCCTGACACACAAACGCAAATTAATTAGATCAAATTGATGAATCTCGCCCAACCATAGAAAAGAGAAGACGACACGCAGGAAGTCACATTGTATTAAAAACAAGAAGCACCCAATGTCACATTGGCTACAAAATCTTCTATTTAAACCTCTGAGAAAGGAATTGACTGCTGCTCGGCTATTGCTAACACGCCAGCGAGTAACACAAAGTCATTGTGCGGCATTTGAACCAAAAAGTTTTCAAAAACTCCCCGTGTAATGGCAGAGAAATCACAAGTTTAGTTTTGAAAACACACAAAATGATAAACTTAATCAGGAGTCACCTGAGATGGTTTTGTAGTCAGCCAAGTCGAACATGATGACGAAAACGCACGACCAAGTGACCACGAGTGCCGTCACGAGGATCCATGCCAGCGGAGAGCTGAACGTTGAGTAAACGTCATCGGCGAAAGTCCGCTTGGATCCGCCGGCGGACGGCGAGCCGGCGTCGCCGTTCTTGTCGTCGATGACCATCGTGGTGGTGCTGGCGGAAGACCTCACTGAGGAGAAACATCCAAGGTAAGCACGTGTTCGTCGACACTCCTCAGTTGTTGTCTGGACAGACTCGACACACAGTTTTACGTTTTGGATTCAACGGGAATCAATATTAGGAAGCCTAGTCAAAAAGAAAATTGCAGAACTCTGCAGCAATATTCTTGCTATACACAACTGTCATTTCAGATATCAACGTCGTTGCAGCTAGAAAAAATGGTGGCACTTCTGCTGTTCACATGAATGGAAGTTTGTCCTCACACATCTCAACAATTCATTTTCTGATATCCTCCTTCGGAATTACGGATATCAGCAACGAAAATGGAGATGGCGCTAATTCCATTTTGCGATATCTACAGTTTGATGTGGACTAATCATAACTGCAGTTCAAGATACCTTGAAATCACTGAACTTATAAATATCTATGTGCCTTCTAATAGTCAAAATTGCTCCAGGAAAAAGAAATGAGAAAACGAGCCTCATTTGTTTTTTTTTTGTTTTTTCTAGCCCATCAATGAAGCTTACGCGTTGGCTAGTTAGCTTGTCATGCTAACAAGCAGTCATTCTTTTATTCTGGCTTCTTACTCTCAATTCAAAAATGGCAGTTGAAATCTCAATGTCTGTTTACTTCTAATGTATATGACATGTTTACATATCTGTCTAAAACTAATGAACCATCTATCACACTTCATTTGTAGACAACTCCTGTACCTTATTAGCATGTCATGCAAATGCCCATGCAGCTCTATGTTTTACATTGTCAAATGTCTTTACGCCTATAATGTACAATATTGACCTCATATTTAATCTCTTTGTGCTCATAACGACACAATATTTAATGTCTATAGATGTAGAATTGAACACATTTAGTTGAATCAGTGTGAAAGGCAAGAGCAGCAAGATAGAGGGAGCAAGGGGGGGGCTAACAAACCGACAGCGAGGCTGTTAGCCGATCTCTCCCGCCACCTGTCGACTCGGCTCAGCTCGCGTTGGCACAACCATCGCTGACTCACAAGGCTTAGCGGCACTCGACATAACACACACAACACAGTACAGAACACAGACACACACTTGTAAGAGGCCTTGTTACTTTTTACTCTACTTTGATGTGAAGGACGCCACATGAAACCATCCTGGAGCTTTAAGCATTATCCTTTGACACTTTTGGGAGTCCCAATTTTGCGGTCATGTTCGCTGGTCGGTACAAACGTTCAACAGGAAGTAGGAATAAGTTGCCAATGTTCAAGTCATGAGTACGTCGCAAATGTTCAACTTCAAGTTTCAAGCAATTCCCAAAGTTACCGTGGTATAAAGTAAGCAAGTCAATTTGAGTCCCCACTAAATTTACGGGCAAGTCGAATCAAATCATTGCTTGGGTGAAGAAAGTGGTACGTTGAATATACAATCTTGCCCATAGTGTATTATTAGTAGTAGTAACATAAATGTATGTATGTATGCAGTCGTACATTAGTATGTGTTATTTTGTTTTTATTTTTGATCTTTACAAACAGCACATTGGAGTGATGTTTTTTTTTTCCACGAATAACAGTAAAATTGGCCCACATTTATGCTTGCAAAGGTTGAATGAACAACTGAGAATATGAAATAAAATGTATGTATCCTCATATCATACAAAAAACACAGTTTTTTTTGGTCTGTTTTCCTAACTGTCTAAAGTTCAGTGCCTTTATTTGCTTTAGTTCACAGGCAGATCCGCCACATCAAATATGGTGGCACCGCCGACGTATCGCAACAACCTACTCAAGGTATGTGGACGTCTTTGGTAACGTGTTTGCGATTGTAGCTTTTTGGAAAGAAAAACAAATAATTGTTTTTTTGCCTCGACATAAATGCATATTGAAAAAAATGTGACTTCTGATTTTTAACCCAGCAAGCAGTGTACACCACAAACACAGTTAGTTTTTAAAGTCATCATAAATGTAGTAGTTGGTATGAATATTTAATGATATGTACAAATGTACTAATCTGTAGGCATTCCTAAAACTGTTCAGTCATCACAGCTGTATACAAGTCAGTATAAGAAGTTTTAATATTATCGACTTTTTTTTACACTTGTATGTCTTGAAAGTTGACCCAGGAACAGCTTTTTTTTTTTTTTTTTTTTTTTTTTGTCTCCTCCCCCAAAGTTGCCCTAATTTACAAAGTGTCTCCGGACCTTTTAAAAAGCGTTCGCCCCTCCAACCTTTGAACCTGACCGTGAATCATTCTTTGTCCTTCCGTGGTGTGATTATTCATCCATGCTGGAGGTGTCCTTTTAAGGCCAGCAGCTATTTTCATTCTTCTCTGCTTCCCTGACTTGTCTCATCCCCTCACAAGTCGACAAAACCGCAACATTTCCTTATTAACTCGGCCCCATAATTGTCTTCGGTGTAATGTGCATGCCGGGCCACTAGTTGGCAAACTTGCCTGGACTGAGCTGCTGTCAGCGTGGAAGAGTATGGATTTGGAAATGTTGCAAATATGATACCATCATTGCCAATCAGTGAAAAGTTCAGCATAGCTGTGCAATTAAAAACGATAGGTGATGTCTATGTCACTTTGTAATTTGGGAAAAACGTATTTGTTTATACTTATTTCTAGTTTCTTGCTATTTTACTCTGCCTACTGCAGCCAGGTGGGCATTGCAAATGTAAATCTGTTCTCAATCTATTACCTCGAGAAATAAAAGTACACAAAAGGAAAATAAATAAGATATGTTTGAATAAAAATCAAAAACACCACCAAGACAGACACATCAGACATAAATAAAAATAAGACGCCGCCAAAGACCCACAAAGGCATCGCATCACCGTCAATGGCAGAACACAAGACATGATCGAAGACACTGTCTGTGACATAGGTGGAGACCCTCAAAGACACCATTACACACATAAAGGGACAAAGGTATATCAGTGACACACCAAAGAAAAAATTGACGACCTACGATGAGCCATCAAAGACGACATCCAAGGCGTAATCAATGACACCGCCAAATGGCAATCAATGAAAAGTTCGTGTGTGCTGAAAAATCATCAAAAACACGATCAGAGCAACCATATCACAATCAAAGATCCCATGAGAGATCTCATCAAATGAAATTATTGAACGGCGCCACAATGAACAATCAGACACAATCAAATAATACATCATAGTCACCATCAAAGACAATCAATTACACCATCAATGCCAATCAATAAAAAGTGTCCAGTGTTAATGTGCCATGCACTAGCATGGCAACATTACGAATAGATGATACATGATAGCAGCATATTTTTAGCTACGTCCATGCTAACTACCCTTCACGCAGACACACACACACATACAAGCAGCCCATCCTGTCACACAAACGCGTTGCACTAACTTTTTACCTTCTGCTTCAGTCATTGCTGTGCATTCAAAGTGTCGGCGGCAGATTCCGTTGCCATGAAAACGAGTTGGATCCTACTTGGGCGTTAATCCTAAAATTATTTGAAGAAAGGAAAAAAAATAATCGAAAAGCACTTTGAATTCTTCCAAAAGCTGTTCCGGCTAGCTCAGAGTCCAATGGGGGGGACACAGACGGAGGAAACTAAGTTGAGGGTGCTCGGAGTGCGAGGCTGACTGCAAGCCCTCCCTCCGGCCCGACAGATTTAGATCGGGGTGAGACAGACGTCACCTCGCCCTCCCCAGCTGCCGTTACAATTCGACGTGGCGTGAGTCCGGTTTTGAACCCGATTTTCATTCACATGCGCATTCGATTCCGGTTTGTTTGGTGAAACGTTCCAAAGCGCACCGGCGCGCATTCATGTCATGGTTGTGTGGCGGCTGTGTTATTCTGAGAGCGGCTGATATTCGCCTTTTTAGGCCAGAAGCGTGACCTTAACCCCCCCACCCCTACCCCTCGCCAGTTCACTCATACCACACACCCAACCACACCGTTCCCCCACCCCCTTCCGCAGCTCAGTGCAGAGTTGTCAACACGCGCACTTATATAGATGTATCGACACATGCCGAGTAACACACAATCCTGCTGATTATCCCTCCTGTTCACATTCTAGTACGTTTTCAATTAATGTGCAGTTGTCACTCGACCAATAGTATTCGAGGACTACCGTGAAGAGAATATGTCTTCACACCCCTGTTCAAATGTCCGCTTTTTTTTTTTTTGTGAGGAATGAGACCACAATAAATCACCTCAAAATTTTCTCCACCATTAATCTGACCTGTACAACTCAGTCAAAAATTAAATAAATGAATCCTGTCTTTTCGGGAGACGAAGTAATAACAAACAGAGAGAATGTGGTTGCAAAAGTGTCCACACCCTCATACTGGACTGTATAATGGGATGTGGCTGTACTCACAAATAACTCATCGCATTCAAAATCATGTTAAATGGGAGTCAGCACACACCTGTCATTATTTGAAGTGCCCCTAGATAAACCCTAATTTAAGTTCAGATGTTCTAGTCAGCTTTTGCTGGCGTTTTTGTTTTCCGCCAAACCCCTGGAGGTTTTGCGCTAACTCTGACTGGTGGTTGTCATTTTTCGTAATTCCTTTCAGCTTGACAAAGGCCCCAGTTTCAGCTCAAGAAAAATAGCCTCAAAGCATGATGGTGGCACCACCTCTGATTATACAGAAATAAAGTTCAGCTGTTCAAGGAGGCTTTTCCAGATTTTTTTTCGAGCAGAATCCTGACTCCTGTATCGACCTATTCTAAATTCCCTGCTTATTGACAAATATCCCAGTTCCATCTGAATAAAAAAAAAATCAGCCTCAGAGCATGAAGCTGCCACCTCAATGCTGGTGATAGGCAATGTTGTGTTCTTTGAACAATGCCCAATGGTTCAACCTTGTATTTATTTCATTTTTTCACGTCTGTAGGAGTCTTTATAAAAAAATTAATAATGTTGATTTGGAATATAAAACAGAACGTGAAATAACAGGGGGAAGACTATACAAAAAAATGACAGAAAACCCTGACGATACACACTTTTTCCATCGGGTGGCGGTAATGTTCCTCAATTGCGTTTATTATGCGCTATCGGAGGAAGTAAGAGACAATGACGAAAAAAATAAGGCGATGCTGCAACGATGGAGACACTTTAGTCATTTGATCACGGAGACAAGTTATGCCTGGTTCAGCCGTACATGAATTGAACCTTTCTTGCTGCAGAAAATGAGATGGCGGGAGGCACTACAACAATGACTTTTGATACGTACTTGGGGGAACTCGGTGGCGTTATGAACGTAAGTTAAACTAATTAGCCCGTTAAGTCATCACAGCATCGTTGTTAACTCAAAGCTATCTTGGAATTGCTTTTATTGTTGCGTTGACATGCTGTGTATTATGCATCGTGCTATATCGTCAGCGGCTAACAGGAGCTAACGCAAAACATCTGTTAACAAAATGCGGAGCTCTCAGCACAGTTAATTATGTTAATATTAGTCATTACTTTTCGAAAGCGTGTAATTAGTTATTTATTGATAATGTTAGGTTTTGTATTGTTTGTTTATGTCCAAGTGTTGACTGAGCACGGAGGCGTCCATCTTTATTTTCCGAAGAGCCAATCGTGAAGCTCTCGAAGCTGACGTCATTTCAACGCAGAAGTTGTGTAAAATAAGTTTTTTGGGGGGGGTGCTGGGGTGCGTAATCGTTCAATTGTGATGGATAGTTTGTTCAAAATGCCACCCCAGAAGAGTTCTGTTCATAATAAGCCAAAGCGAACAAACATAATGAGGACCATCGAATTAAAAAAAGAACTTATCGCCAAATTTGAAAGCGGCACACGGGTGTCCGACCTGGCTATTCAGTACAATATGGCCAAGTCCACCATATCCACCATTTTGAAAAAGAAAGAAGCAATCAAAGCTGCCGATGTGGCAAAAGGAGTTAAAACGCTTACAAGCAGGAGGCATTATCGAATGGAAGATGTGGAGAAGCTTCTGCTTCAGTGGGTCACAGAGAGGCAGGCAAGGGGTGAAAAAGTGTCCGAGCCAATTATTTGTGAGCGTGCGAGGCAGCTGTACAGCGACCTGACTCGCCACAGCCCCGGGGACAGCGCAGATGACTTCAAGGCGAGCAGGGGCTGGTTTGAAAACTTCAAAAAGAGAAGCGGGATCCGCTACGTGGTCAGAAAGAGGGAAACTATTCGCGCAGATAAAGAAGGTGCCAAGAAATTTGTTGAGGAATTTCAGTCATTTGTCGGGTGTGAAGGCTTTCTACCCCAGCAAGTGTTCAACTGTGATGAGACAGGACTCTTTTGGAAGAAAATGCCCAAGAGGACTTACATCACACGGGAAGAGAAGAGCCTCCGAGGACACAAGCCCATGAAAGACAGGCTGACTTTGCTGCTCTGTGCTAATGCTACCGGGGACTGCAAAGTCAAACCTCTCCTTGTGTACCACTCGGAAACCCCGAGAGCCTTTAAAAAGAACAATGTGCAGAAAAACAAGCTGAGCGTAATGTGGAGGGCCAATCCCAAAGTGCTTGTCACGCGACAGTTCTTCACCGAGTGGTTCCAGGAAGTGTTTGCTCCTAGCGTGGCGGAATACCTGACAGAGAAGAATCTTCCACTCAAGGCCCTTCTTGTCCTGGATGCTGCGCTGGTTCAGCCGACGGGGTTGGGAGAAGACTGGCGCAGCGAGCACGACTTCATCACGGTGAAGTTTTTGCCACCTAACACCACAGCTCTGCTCCAGCCCATGGACCAGCAGCTCATCTCCAACTTCAAGAAGCTCTACACCAAGGCGCTTTTCCAACGATGCTTTGAAGTGACCATGGAGACCAACCTTACTTTGAGAGAGTTTTGGAAGGACCACTTCAACATCCTCCACTGCTTGACCATCCTGGAGAAAGCCTGGGAGCAAGTCACCAGGAGGACGGTGCAGTTGTCCTGGAGGAAGCTGTGGCCTGCCTCCATGGTGCCCAGGTTCTTTGAAGGCTTTGAGCCGGATCCCACTCTGGAAACTGACGTGGTGGACGAGATCGTGTCACTGGGCAAGTTCATGGGCCTGGAGGTTGACAGCGACGACGTGGAGGAGCTGGTGGAAGAGCACACCCTGGTGCTCTCCAACAACCACCTACAGGACATTCAACAGCAAGGCGTTCCCGGGGACACATCTTCCGAGGAGGAAGACGCAAGCTGGAACGACAACATTCCCACGGCGGAAATCAAGGAGCTGCTGGGCTACTGGGCCAAGACGCAGAGTCTGGTGGCCAAGTGGCACCCGAGCGTCGCCGTGGTGAAGAGGAACATCGCCCTGTTCGACGGCAACGTGGTGGAGCACTTCCGAGCCATTCTGAAAAGTCGCAAGAGGCAAGCGGGTTTGGACAGCATCTTCTGCAAGGAAGAATCCAATTATGGGAGCGGCAGTAGTGTTAGTGAGCTTCAAGCTTCGATTAGCGGAGTTAAGAGAACAAGGAAGGACTATCCGCTGGAAGGCGACTTGGCTCAAGCCTTTACGGAAGAGGACGCACCTTCCATGGAGTGACACTTCCCCCTTCATCATCATCATCTTCATGTTTGTCACTTACATGACTGTTAAGAATATAATTATGTCTATCACAGAAATTCACTGTTAAGAATATAATTATGTCTATAACAGAAATTCACTTGTGATTTATTTTATTTATTTATTTTTTAATGGGAACAATATAAAGGTCAAAGAGCGTCCTGGAAGACATTGCTTTTGCCTTCCAAAGCGTCCACTGTGTGGACTATTGTATCTATCGGATAGCAGGACCTTCACAGACCCGACCAGTAGATTATCTAAGCACCCGGTCTGGCTACTCAGATTGACCAGGAGTCCTCCCAGACTGCTTTTGAAGGACATCCTAGTCTCAGGACCGAGGATATTGATTCTCCGGAGACGGACCAGAACGCTCCATTTAAAAGTACAGGAGCTTGAAACAGGAATGGGGACCAGGATCAGACTGAAAGTGATCCCTCTTCATGACCAGGCCAGACACGGAACTCTCGCAGAGGTCAAGATCTGGAGCAGAGACTGAAGAATTGTCTCGACACTTGGTAATTGTTTTAAATTCTTCATCACGTGCCGGCGGTTCTCAAAATGTACTCAAACCAAAAGAAAATAAAAAATCCTCAGCTCCCCCAAGTTTCACTATCGTGACCAAGAGTAGTTGTAATAGTAGGTCCGAAGGTTCGTTAAAAACAAGGCAAAGCTTTTCCTCCTAAAAAGTATATTCATCATTATTGTAGGCTGCTGCGACATTACGCATAGTTCGATGGAATTTAAAATACATTTTTGATCAACTCCCTTGATGTATTTGCAGACTTGGACTGGACCTGGCGAGGAATTCTGCTAACTTCCGGCAATCTTCCCCACTCAAGTATGTTTCACGTTTGTTTGTTTTTTTTTCCATACCGTTGCTCTGATTGGAATTATTCCCTCATTCCTTACTCCCTAATCACAACAGAGAGATTTTAAAAAATAGAAATTAGTGGACTAAATGTCCATATATAACATCCATGTACAGTATAGAGATTCAGGAGTGAAGACTGAGTGATTCGGAACACAGCAGCTGTCTTGGGAGTCATTTTGTAGGGAATTTTGGCTTATTCTCAGAACTCAGGACAACATTTTGTGTAAATCAACAAGGATATATATATATATTATTTTTTTCTGTGTGTGTTTTGCTTTGCAGAGTCGCTGACCCGGGACCTGTATCTCCTTCACCACCACTTCTCACATCATAGATGATAACAATTTTAACTGTTGGTTGTTATAATATGAACGGTGGTCCCCAACATTTTTTCAGGGTTCCAGACTGACTCTAAATGTTGACAATTTGCTTCTGGGATTTTAGACAGCGCTTGTACATTTTTCATCTACTCACACCTGTGCGACCAGTACATTTGCTGTTTTTTTTTTTTTCTTTTACTGTTTTTTATAATTTTTGGTATGAACAAAGTTCAATTCCACTTTGCAGCCAATTCATCAGTAATATTGTGAATATCATTGATGTGAATATTTAATATTGTGCACCCCTAAATTTCAGGAAAAAAAATAATCTGGAACCCTGCACTTAACGTCCATGACACCAGGCTCCATCCACCCTGTTTGGTTGCTGAGCAACCAATGCCAAATAAGGACACAGGGCCCCTTGGCCACGAAAAACAAGGGAAATGTAAAAGGGCCTTTCCTGTATTTATCATGGAGAAAAAAAGAATGTAATTATATTTATGGTTGATTACAATATACATTCAACAGTCATCAATACGATTTTTTTTCCCCCCTGGCATTAAATTGTTCTATATCGAGTGCAGTGTTCTCTGCATATTATAAATATTACTCGCCAAGTAATCTTGTTCTGTTTATCTATTAAGACTGAATTCAATTTACCGTAATATATTAAATAAAGGCTCTGGCAAATCGCGTGTTTACTTGTCGTTGAAACGATAGTACTGACAATTCCTACAGTTCGCGAAGGCGGCGGCAGATGCAGCGAGAGGGCGTTCCTCCGCCGTGCAAGAAAACGCGCCGCGGAATGAAACACTCGCGTCTTTTCCGAGTTCATCTTCGACCTTGTCGGAATCGGAACCCTCCACCCCCTGCACGTTGATCGCCTGCCTCTCACGGGCCAGGTGGCCACCGCGGTTCGGCGGCGGGCTGCAGAAAGCCGGACGCCGCCGCTGGGCTGCTTTGACGTCCTTCCCTTCGAAAACAACAACCATGGCAGATTGTTTAAAGTAAGCGGGTCACACGTTGCTTGTCGTCCCCAGTCAGTCTTTTATTTGTAGTTGTTCCTCTCTTCAGGTTTACGTTCATAATGTACGTTTTGAATCTCCTGAGTGTCGTCTTATCACAACATGCATGCACACAAACGCAACACATGATTTGTCCCAATGTGTAAACGCATGCATTCAACATTTGCATCCAATGTGCAATGTAATTTATGGATGACCCCTGTCACTCAATCTCTTGGCTCAGTTTTCACCCGAAGGTCTGATGGACTAGACAAAAGTATTTGGATGCATCCGAATTGATCGTCTTGTATGTAAGGACAATTGCTTCAAAGTTTGTGTGGAAAAATTTTGTTGGAACGAACATTAGTGTCCCCAGTGAATAAACAAGATCCATGAAAGTTCCTGCAAGGTGAAATACATCTCGCCGGGTCATCTCGGGGCTTTTCTCCCCACTCTGACAACGAGGCACTCTAAAGTGGCCGCGCCGCTGCGACTGTGTTTTCCCCTACTGAAAAGTCTTCTTTAACATCTGGTGCAGTTAAATATCGTCAGCAAAATTTTTGAAGGTTTATTGTCTTATTTTAGAGCGATATGATCATCAAGAAGCTTTTATGATGAAGAGAGGTGACACCAGGAGAAGGTAAGACATCCATCTGAATCTGACTCTTGAATTTTGAGGCATTTACATCATCAGTGTGATTTTTTTTGTTTTTGTTTTTTTGTAACGAAGTAATGATGGACTTTTGTATCAGGTATGAGAACCTTCAGAATGTCTCCATAAGTCATCCAAACATTAGCTGCTCTGGTCAGGCCAAGGCTCCCAGACTTCCTCCCAGGCTCTTGCTGAAGGACATGTGGCCTCACAGCAGAGGAACCTCCCAGCTTCAGGACCGAAACGTCCACTCCTGGACTACAGATGGAGACCCAGCTCGGGAGCATCTCTGGACCGACGCCGCGGTACACCCAAGTCAGCAAGACATGTGGACAGTCACATCAAGCAGGGACTTCACCCGAGGGCAGGCTCAGGCCAGTGGGGCTCCCTATTCAGAACCAGTCCAGACTTGGAACCGCAGCACAAATCTCTTCTCCAAACCTGGTAATTGTTCTGAACTATTCATATTCCTCTTTATAGACTGCTCATTTTGATTGGCTTATAAAATGGTCCAGGCGCCGGAGCAGCAATTATTGGTGGTGTCCAAAACAATTCCTCCAAGCCACTGGGAGTCTCCAGCAAGAAGGAGCCTCCCAGCTATCCTCCAGGTAGGACTGGCTGATATGGCATGAATACATTCACTAGCGTTTAGAATTGTCTGAATAGTATCCAAACTTTGATTCCTAGTGACGAATATATTTGTCAAGTATGTTTTTCCAACCAGTAGCCATTGGCATTTTTAACACAGGCAGCCAGGAGGAACGTTGGCAACTCCAGATTTTCGCCAGAGGCCGAGCCAATTGTCCCAAATGTAAAAGCGTGAGCAGGAAGACGGTGGAAGGTCTCAAGAAGCACGTGGACAACTGCAGAGTGGTCAGCACCTCTCCACTTTTAATATTCGTGTTTTGACAATAAAATGTCGGCCTGCTGTGATTGGATAATTTCCTGCAGCACACTCACAGATGATTGTTCACTGATGTGACTTTCAGCAAGCGTTTACGTGCCAACACTGCGGGAAGCAGCTCAAGTCTTCCACGGGGATGAAGTATCACGTCATGGCCGACCACGGCAACCCGGTAAGTGTAAGCGGTCGACGGCAGGCCATTTGGAAATGTTGCGGGTTTTTTTTGCCCGCTCACCAGCCGTCAGCGGAAGACACCCGGGACCTGGACGAGTGCTCCATCAAAGACAAACTAAGGAAAATCCTGAAGCAGTTGGGGAAAGTCAAGTGCCCCAAAGAGGTCAAATTGGATTTTCTTCATTAGTCGTGGAATTCTCAGTTGCTTTTATTGACACACTCGACAATCTTCTCTCCTTCTGCATGTTTTCCAGGGCTGCACGTCGACGTTTAGCAGCATCATGGGATACATGTACCACATGAAGAAGTGCGGCAAGGAGCAGGCGGAACTGGACAAGCTGCTTCTCCGTTGTTCGCACTGCGGGAAAACATACAAGTCCAAAGCCGGCCTGGAGTACCACCTCAAGTCCGAGCACATGCCCGTGAGTCCGGCGCAGCAAGATCGAGCGGCAGAGGTCCAGAACCAAGCTGAGGCAGAGAGAACGGCCATTGGTAGAGTTCAACGGGCTTCGGCGCTGCTGGCCAACTTTCACATGGCGGAGATGTCCAACAAGGAGCCATTCAAAGATTGGCCCAAGAGGACCTTTCAATCCGACCTGGTGCCCGATGACAAAAAGGCAAGAGGCTTTCAACCAAGTACAGTTAGTCTCTTCAAAGTAAACAAAAAAGATATCTCTCGTAAATTTAACACACTGCTGAGAATAGAGTTGTTGGCTGTTACGTTTTAAGACCAGTTTTAAATGATATTGAAGTTTTTTGAGAATCGAATTTGTGGTTTAATGTATTCGGGGTTTTAACTATTGTTGTCATTCATAAGAAATATTTGGCTTTTAGTTGAAATACTCTCGACCCGGCCTGCCCGCCTTCAGCCAGGAGCTGCTGAGGAAGTGGAAGAATGAAGTGAAGTTGCACAGGAAGATCAACTGTCCCAACAAGGTCACATTTGCCTTTATTCTGAAATTGTGGAGCGTTTCCTGCCTTTGTTGCTAAAGTTTCTTCTAACAGCCACTTGTCGTGTCTCAGGACCTTCGCCCAAGCTAGCTTCCACGTCACGGGCAGAAAAATGTGACCTCATAATTTGTCAGAATTAAGAAGCGCTCGCTTGCATTTGTATTTATTTATTAGTGCATACTGACATCTTGATTTCACATTCGTTGTGTGGAGAGGCAGCCCGGACATGCAACTATGTGTACAAAAACAATGAAAACGTCACTTTTCCAGAATACTGCATGTCCCTTTCAATGCAACCTCTCGGTTTGTTATTGTCTCGTGCGTTTCAGGGTTGCGGGTGCACGTACACCAGCGTATCTGGCCTCAAGGCTCACCTGGGGCTGTGCGAAAGGGTGCGTCATCTCCTCCACATGGCAGCTGCACGTCACCTTATCAGATTCAAGTGTTAGAATCATGCGTGCCATTCCCTTGCAGGGCCACTTTGAGGCGGGAAAGTACCGTTGTTTGATCTGCGGCAAAGAGTTTCACTCGGAGAGCGGGGTGAAATATCACATCAACGCCACGCATTCGCAGGTTAATTTCACTTTCGAAAACATCCCTTGACATCATTGATGTTCAAGTGTGACTTTCTTGATCAGGAGTTTAAAATGACTTAACAATTATCAATGCTATTTGTTCACTAGCTTAATGCTACAGGACAATTTGCATTGTCTCGTAGCATTAAGCTAGCTGAAAACAAACTTGTGTGGGTGTTTTCAATACACGTTTTCTACATCCCAAAAAAATGTTAATTTATTTTTGGGGGATGTTTGGTTTCACACAATTGGCTTCAGAACTGGGTGAAATAATCTCTCAGAATTCCCACACTCCCAAACTCACATTCATCCCATGGTCAGGTTTGATGGTTTTGTGCTTCAGGAATGGTTTGTGACCAACAAAAAGGCTTCCATGAAGTTGAAAAAACGGCCCAGAGAGACGGTCCACCAGGCAAAGCAGGATGTCATGGACCACCGCCATCATCATCAGCCTCACTACCAGATGCAGCACCACCTCACGCTTCGTTGCACCCCTGTGGAGCGTCCAGGCGGGCCCGCGTGGCTGGCCGATGACGAGCAGGCCCCCATTGAGATGGAGGACGCCGACAAGATGGCGGAGGGGAACCGAAGGGAGCACGAGGAGAGACGGAAGGACGGCTCGGAGCAATGTGGCCGACCCGGACCGATGCATCGGTGGAAGCCGAGATGCTCGGATGGGATGGGGTTCCACGCGGAGGCATCCGAAAGACAAAAACTGGTTTAAAAATTTTCAGGTGAGCTGCAGTAAGAAAGGTGAGAGATTGTTACACGTACAAGTGTAGTTAACATATTTTTTCTGTGCGTATCACATTGTTCCAGTGAAACTTGTGTTATCACAGTAGGTGTGCCTGACTTAATTGGTTACCGTAAAATAGTGATTACATTTTAAACATGAAATGGCAATCTGCAAATTAGCATCACCCATCTCTCAAGGTGTCGAGGGAAAAAATGTTAACTCGTTGAGATGGGACAAGCACTTTGAGTATGATGAGAATTTAATAAAATCTTGCATTCATGCAGCCAGTTCAAATAAAAATGATGATGGTTGCATTCTATGAAGTGTCTGGGGAGTTCTACACATGACATTTTGATTTGACTTGGAAGGTTTTTACTTTTTTCTAGCACATCAGGTTTTTGAGAGTTTCATGTTTTGTTTTTAAGTATGGCCCATAAAGGCTTGCATAGTGTGTGTTTTGCCATGTGATGCCATTTGTAGTTTAGATGTTTCAAAAAAAAAATCCACCTGAATGCTGAATCTTAATTGTAAATATTACTAAATGTATTGCTATATTACCTATGGGATTATCATTACAGAAACCTGATGTGCTAGAGAAATAATGAGGTCAGATACGGAATCAGTCCAAAAAAATTAAGATCGAAACGTAAACTCATTGAAAATGTAAAAATTGTTGACCAATGTTATCAATGAATAAGAAAGTCTGATTTTACTTTTTTTTGTTGCTTGCTCCCACTTCATTTATACTTTTTGGCTGGATGAAATGAAGTAACTGACGCTGAGTACATGGACCATAAAATGGATAATAATAAGGTGCTCTTGGAAAAGTTTGAGGACGCTGAACCAAATACCGAAATGTTGCGTCTCCCATTTGGCGCATGCGTGTTTGTAGCGCCACCCGATTAAAGGGTGCAGTTCTCCTTTGCGTCGACAGGGGGAGACGTGAGCCCCCTTCCAGTAAACATGGCGGACTGAAGGGAGCTGAATGCGAGTTACAATCAAAACAAGTGCCGACAATGCTTATTTTCGGTGGAATCTTGACATTTGTCGCAGTGCTACAGGATATGCGGTTATTGTTAAAATATTTCACATTTTAACCGCGTTGCTCAGATTTCCGAGTGGGGGACTCGAACCCGCATGTTCAGATCGTCGCATCGTGGATCCGGACGCGGAAAGTCAGCCTTCGCCACCCCAAAAGGGCGGCCGGGGCTACCACCAGGTGAGCCTTAAACAATAACTGTATTCGCCGGATTTTGAAATGCTTGTCAAGTGGCATTGTTTATTGACACGTACAGCATTTTAAATCAGGACATTGTCGGCGGCCCGGGAAGTTAGCATTAGCCGTGAGGTGCTAACCCCGCTTGCGTGACAGGGCATGCCTGACGGATAGAGTAAATAATAAAGTAAAATACAGAGGTTAGTTCTTATTATAGTTAAATTTTTTTTTCATGGAACCATTCCGAGGAAGGTTGAAAATGCCAAATTGTCAGATAGATGAATGGTATTTGGTTTGCGAATCTGAACGCATGCCCATGGGATATTATTTTGACCTCACTCATACATTTTAAGATATATTATTACTTAGCTTACCTACCCGGTACTTTGTACAATAAAGTGCAGAAACCTTGGTTGGTGTAACTCTATTTTCCCAAAAAGTTTGCCTCAAACTAGTGCAGACCTGTATCCCCTTCTCAGCGGCCACAACATTAGGTACAATACACTGGTATAATCCAGTTAACGTAAATACAAGTATTGTTTTCAAAAGTGGGACCTGCATTGGAGCTTTTTAGGTCCTCATCATGGTGGACAAATGATAAGGATGTCTGCCTCATAATTCTGAGGTGCCGGGTTTGTAACCCAGCCTTCCTACGTTTGTGTGTGTTTTACTGGCTTGTTTTCAAAACAGCTGCACAGCTGACATGAGAAGACATACATGACGGAACGTCTGAGAAGATAATGGTAAAGGAAACTGTGCCGGAGGATGTTGCTAACCCTGAGCAAGGTTTGAATATTCAGACACAATTTGCCGTTTTTAATTCTTCCTTTTCAGAAGAGTAAGATAGTTAAAGATTAACTCCAGACACACAGCTTTCTGTATCCAAACATTAAAAAGTGAATTTCCTATGTGTCCCCTTGAAAAATAAAATGGAGTGATGACATCGCTCACCTCACAGGCCAAAAGACACCATCAAAGGCCGCCTATGATTTAACGCCCAGCTCCAGAGGTCGGCTACGCAAAAAGAACTCCAGATATCTTGACTATGACACCAGCGAAACAAATGAGGAACCAAAGGATGAAGAACTGCTGGCGAGGAAACCCCGGGCTGTGGCCACGGTGGCGAAGCCACCCGGGAAGACTCCTGGCAGGAAAGTAGGACGGCCAAGAAAGGTTCCGTTGGCGAGTGCAGACGTCTGCACGTCACCTCACGTGGCTAACGGGAACCTCTTGGCCCATACGAATGTTTCCCCCTCGCCCATCACCGAAGAGTCTTTGGAGAATGGGACGCCGAAACCAAAGAGGAAATACGTGAAGAAGCAAATCGTGAATGCAGAGCTTCTCGCACCCAGTGAGAACATTAAAGAAGAAGAAGAACCTGAGGAGTTGCAACCAGGAGGACGCCCAAAGAGGACCGCTGCTAAAATGTGAGTCATGGCTCTGACAGTGTAATAGCTTGTGGTGGCGAAATGAAGCTTTCTTGAAGTACTGAAGCTTTCCAGCCAGTTGGTTTGCATCTGGTTCAAAGATTCTTAGCGCTTTGTTTGCTCTGTGGTCAAGAAGACCAAACAGTAAATATACAGAATGAAATAATCTTGAATGAACCAATGATCTCCATCTGCACGAAAAAAAAAACAATCTGGGCCTTGCTTGATGCCAATCTGTGCTTCTCATGACAAAAACATTTTAGGGCAATGAAGTTCCTTCACACGATGGTGAAAGAAGAGTTCACCGAAGATTCCAACGTGACCAGTGACGTCATCTCCAAACCAGCGCCGGAAACTACAGAGGAAAGAAAGTCTCAAAGGAAAAAAGGTACGGTGAGAAAATACCACGTGTTATGGACATTTTTTTTTTTTTTTTTTTTTTTTTTTTTTTATAACCAAACGTATTTTGATGCCCCACTAGGCCGCAAAGGCCGCAAGAGAAAATATTCGGATAGCAACGCTTCAGAAGACGAGGACTTTGTTCCGAACGTTGCGGAAGCCGAGGCGGAGGAGGAGGACGAATATGAGGAAGAAGATGAAGGTGAAGAAGAGGCCACCGTCAATTATCGGGATGAAAAATACAGTGGCAGCGTAAGTACCTTTTTTTTGTCTACCTCTTTGTAGCCCTTTGAACAGGAAGTGACCATATTTGGTCAATGACAAAATGTTCACCATATGTCTGAATTCTGTGCTTTTGCGTGACGCTGTTTAGAGTTGATCAAAAGTTCTTTTTTTTCTTTTTGGGGGGTTCTGGGACTAACTTAATAATATATTTCTCCTCCAGGCCGCTCGAATCCTGAAAATACCCGCCCTCATGATCAGTGCGATTTTGGAAACCGTCAACAGTCACAAGAAATTGTAAGTCTTGATTGTCTCATCTTTATGATCCCCTTATTACGCCTAAAAAAGTTATTTTTGTTTTGTTTTGTAGCTGTGATGAGCAACTCAGCAGCTGGGTTTTTCCAGAGTGGCTGCCTTCCTCTCGTGTCTGGCATCGAGTGCCCTCCAGGTGCTTCCCTTCACCGTCTGACAGCAGCCGTATTGTTTCGTTTTTTTTCCCCCTCACAATTTGCAAAAGTAACGTCATGTTGCCGTGTGTTTTCCTGCAGTGAACTGGAGTCCTATCTACCTCATGAGTGTGTCTCGGCTGCTTTCAAAGTGTCCCGGGACGGTTGTGACGAGGAGGCGCCGCTACAGAGACTCAACAGGTACGATGTGTCCATGCAACTGCGTACTTGCGATAATCTACAAATGACACCATTGATAAATTACCTCATCAAATGCAACCAGTGGGCTACATCTTTGCTTGTTAGAAAATAATACACACTCATTACACTTCTTATTTGAAGTCATTTCAACGTGCCACATTTGCTAATGTGCTACTCATTCAGCGTTCAGTCAGCTGTTTGGCCACACTGGATATTATATCTAAGCCCGGGGTGCCTTTCAGCTTGTCCTGACTGTCAGCCATGTAAGCAAAATGTTTCCACATCTCACTCTGTGCCCCCACCCCCTTTTTTTTAATTTTTTTTTTTTAACGGCTTCCGGACGTGCGCAAACACACCTATCCCTGATTTCCATACAGGATAACCACCGCTGATTAACTATATCACATTTTCTGGGCGTTTTGTGCAGGTTTGAGTCGTCACCCGCCCACCTGGAGTGCTGGGACATGCATTTGTATACCGGCGGGCCGGTGTGGGCTATGGAGTGGTGCCCGACGCCCGATAATGTGGTAGCCTCGCAGTACCTGGCCTTGGCCTGCCACAAGGACATGGAGGACCAGCATTACTCTCACAAAACCTATCCTGGAACAGCGTTAGTGCAACTGTGGGATGTGGGCACGCTGGAATACAACACCAGGTCTGGGTTTGGATTGATTTTCATCAAGCTACTTTGAACTTTTGATTTTTAGAGTTTCCTCAAGCTGCTATGAACTTTATTTATTTGTTGTATTGTGTGGCCATAGTTAATTATTTTATATATATGTTAATTTTTTAATGTGGCCACTATTTTAACCCCCCCCCCCCCCCAAAAAAACAAAAAAATTCACTTTTTTTCTGCACACCCCGC
>NW_017805701.1:524381-534301 GCF_001891065.2 Hippocampus comes | reverse complement strand
CTTTCCTGTTTATGTGCAGGCCAGACTCCCAGCCAGCTCTGGCGTACGGCCTGGTCCTGGACCGAGGTTTTGTCTGGCACCTGAGGTGGTGTCCGTCAGGAGGCTGGGAGCTGCCCACCTCCCAGAAGGAGGTAAGAGCAGGTGTTGGGAGGTCCGTTGTTTGAATAAACAGTCCACATATAGAGTAAATACATCCACGCATAATGATCAGAATGTTACTCGTGATCTTTTCAAGGCTCCTCTGCTGCCAAGACTCGGTCTCCTGGCCGTCGCCACCTCCACGTGTGTGGTCACCATCTACAGCCTGCCCCATCCCGATGCCCTTCGTGGCAGCCAAAAACACCCAGACTCTGGTCAGTCACAAAAGCACTCCGCGATTCCATTTTCCTCCATAGGAAATATTGAAAATACATGAAGCAATTATTTAATAAGATACATACAGTGTTTTCGGGAAAAAAAATGAAATATATGAAATTATGGCTGTGTGTGGGCCCCACACTTGCCCCATTTGATTTGCCAAAACAGCAGCGCAGCTTTTGTCCAGCAAAGGGCAGTGTTGCCCACGCTTCCAGCTGTCAGCCCCTTAATTTAATTTTTTTTTGTTCGCTCCTAGCGTATATGAAGATTAGGCATCTTCATAGTCAATGTAAAGATTAAAAGCACATCGTCAATCACACGCAAGCATCGCCGTTGAGTGAGACCGGTCACAAGGGCCTACATCGCATATTCAATTAACTGACTCGCTCGGGGGCGGGGAAAGCGTTACTCTGATGACGTTTAATGTCTCGGATATTTAACGGTGTGCCTACTCGCATTTAGGGTCGCATTTGTGTGAATGCATTATGGCAATATATTCTCGACGCTACACTTGGGATGTAAAGTCAAAGTCTGACATTTCTCAACTTTTTTTTCTACCCCTCTCCCCTCCCTCCTTCCTTCAGTGCGCCTTGGCCTTTAGTTTCCATTTTATTTCATAGAAGCGGGTCATTGAGCGACTCCCATCACCTCGCCGCGTCCAAGCGTAGCTTACGCGCATTAGCTTGACTCCCTAAACACACACTGGGAATATTACACTCTCCTGAATTAATGTCCTGTGAGAGAGAGAGAGAGAAAGAAAAGAGAGAGAATGAGAATGTCTGTCAAGTCGCTCTCAAGTTTTGTCATCATGTCAACACTAACTGGAGAGAGTAGACAAGGCGGGGCAATGACATCCTCAATGTCAAGGCGTCTTGTAACTCATTTGCTGCGATTTGGGATCAGTTGAAAGCGGTCTGATGTGAAGTGGGAGGGGGTCCGACACGAACGCGCAGCGATGTTCACGGCAGATAATTACAAAATGCTTTTGTCCCAATGAATGAATGAGGCGTGACAGCGAGCAGGAAGGGGGGCTGAGGGGCGGTGTCAAAGACAAAAGGCGCAAGGCAGTTTTGGAGTAATTGACTGCTCCTATTTTTTTTTTTTTCCCATCAGACCAGGATCTATAATTGAAATGACAAAGAAGATGCATTACATGGCTGGTTGTTATCGTTGCAAAGCTGTGAAATTTACACCGCTCCTCTCCCCAGCCTTGTCAGTCATTCCGAACCAACGTGCAGCTACACGGCTCGTTCACATGGCTGAGTTAAAAAAAAAAAAAAAATGAAGACTATTTTTTTCAACATGTGACTCAATGTGATTTTTTTTTTTATTTTTTCACTTGGTAGGCGACACCAGCCAGCCGGCCTGCATTTACAAGGTAAGTGTGTGGCCACTCTTGTTTTGAGGACGCCCTCCTTCCAGCTCTTGACGTCATCGCCCATGTCCTTCCCCGCACAGCCGGATCCCGTGGTCACCCTGAAGTTGGGCTCCTTGAACGCTCCTCGCCTGGGGCACAGTGGCCAGGTTCTGTCCATGGACTGGCTGCCCGTCAAACCGCATGACATCATCGCCCTCGGCTTCTATGATGGTAGCGTGTCTGTCGTCCTTTTTTTTTTTTTTTAATCTGAGCTGGAAACCGCATTAGCTGTTTCGTCACTCAGTACACAGACAGAAGTAGAAGTAGGTTTTTTTTGTTGGGTTTTTTTTTTTTGGGGGCAATTTATTCCATGTGCCCGCGGCATAACAGCTAAAAGCCACTTCACCATGTTTGCTTTGAAATTATGGCTACATCAACTACATGAAAATTAAAAAAAAAAAAACGTTACCAAATACTGAAGATGTGTTTGTCCAAAATGTTTTCTCTCTGGAAAAAGGGATGGTCGGTTTGTGGGATCTGAACACCAAATCTGCATTGTTGCGCGTCCAGGAGTCGCGCGACTCTCCCAGCTTGCTGCCGTACAAATGCTTCCATGCCCACGAGCACGCCGTGCGAGCGCTCCGATTCTGTCCCGCCAGCAGGTAAGGACGACCTCACCGTGATGGGCGTCATACGTTCCGAATGCGATGGCATCAAGAACCCGCGCTGTCTCTTGTCAGACATTTTGTGGCGACAGCCGGGGAGGACCGCCTCCTGAAGACGTGGGATCTGCGCAGGCTCTACGGGCCAATCACGGTGCAGAAACGTTCCCTGATTAATGAGATCTGCTGGCCCGCCAATGCAGCAGGACTGATGTGGTGCCAGGACAGCGCCTTTGCAGCGTAACGCCCTCATTTTAATTTATTTTTTTTCCTGTCATGTGACTCCTTCAAATATACGTGCTGAAAAATGTCCCCTTACAAATATTTTAATCCATATTGGTTCTTATTTTAAACTATTTCAGCTTGAAATATACATCATAAATATGAACAACATTTGTTTTTAAGCTGGCATTCGAGGTAATAGTCCAATTGATGAGCATTAAAAATGACATTTTTGATCCCGAATGTGCAATCATCAGGAACCAGTGTGTCAGGTTTTGTACAGGGTTGACATTTTAGGGTGATTTACGAAACTGAGGTAACAATTTGAAACACATAATTTTTTTTTTTTTTTTTTTTTTTGGAAGAGTAAAAAAAAATTAAAAGCCCACATTTATCCTAAAACAAAGTAATTCAATAATTTGTTGATATTTGGACAATTGGATTCAAAACATATGTTGGTTTTTTTTTTTCTTTTTCATGTGTAGCATTACCATTTTAGGTTCCTTGAACGAAATATGTACATCATGCTTATTTTTGGACTTATGTTTATTCACATTTATCTGTCTCTTTCTTCTCCAGCAATACCACAAACGGAGTCCATTACTGTGACCACCAAATGCACTCTTATTATGCCGTACCCCGGATGACCACCGTTTGGGTTTGTCCTCTTGTATTCTTCATATTTCATATGATTATGTCAAAGTCACTGACAGCGTCGTGGTACACTCACTCGCCTTGACTTGCGTGCGGGCAGCGTGGGATCGGTTCCCACTTGTTCATCTCTATATGTGCCCTGCGACTGACTGGCGACCAGTTTGGGGTGTAGTCACCTGGAATAGGCACCAGCAACCCCCCCACGACCCTGTTCATCGGTTTTGAAAATGGATGGGTGGATTATGATATCATACAGCCCACTCACGATTTCCTCTCTTGTTGCAGTCCATCTCGTACTCCGATTGGCTGAACGCTTTGTTGACGTCAGACATGGTCGGCGACGTCATCCTCTGCATGTTACCGCCCTTGTTAGATGGCGCGCAGTACGTCAAAAAGACTGTGGAAAGGAGATTTGTAAGTTGGCCGCTGCACATTTACACTGCACCCTCCCCTCCCATTTGTCGCGGATAATTTGTTACAGACCCACCATATAATTTTTTTTGTCCTCAGCCTGTCTACTTGACATCAATGGAGCCTCACGAAACCACCGCGGAGGCTAACGGGCACGAACAGGAAGTGCGGGAGTATGAGAGGGAGGTGGATGACCAAGCAGCGGGAGAACGAAGTAGTAGCAGCGGCAAGGCTGACATCGAATCGCTGCCCAGCGAGTCGTACGAAGAGGCCAAGAGGAAGTACTACCTTCATCACGCCGACAACAACATGGTAGGTCCCGAGAAAACGGCACCGTGTGACACCTCATCTCCCGCTATGTAGCTTAAGCACTTGAGCACCTTTCTTCACATAAATGGTGATCTGAAGCAATTGCGACTTGCAGTTCGCTTGCTGCGCCCAAACCCCCCCAAAAATGCTTCTTCTCTTTGGCTTTAGAGCGCCTCGTTGTCTGTCGCGAGTGGGTGCACATCGCACACAGAAAGATAGAAAAATGAGAATGGAGGATTCCTCTAAAATATTTGTGAACAATTTAAGTCTCGTGCTGAATAAAAATCCCACCAAATTTTATGGGAAAAATCTAAGTGTAACCAATGCCATTAAAAAATGTGTAAATATTTGTTCAAATAGCTGCCATTGTTTTATTGCTGAAAATATAAGAGGAGAGGACAATTTCCACACAAATAGCATTAAAAATTCCATGCACAATTTTAGGAAAAAAACATAATGGCGTGTTACCTTTGTTTTAGCAATAAATCCATGGAGAGGATTAAGAATTCCACCCAAATGTTGGGGAGGGGATACTGTACTCTTAAAAAATTCCAATCTAAAATTTGTGAATGGCCGTAACGGGATTGTTCAGAGCACCCCAATAAAATGGTAACACCCAAGATGAGTGTTAAAAATTCAAACCCTAACTGTCCTCTTTCGTCTCTTGCAGAAGTGTTTTAGCAAATTGGGACGCCTGTGGAAGCAAATGAAAAACACGGAGTTACAAAATAACCTCAACTTCGACGTGATGCCTTTGGCCTCGCTGCACAAGGTACGCACACAAACACACACACACACACACACATGTACGTACACACTCGCACGGCGCACGAAAAGATCAAGTCCACCAGGAGCGATGGACCAAGAGCCGCCTCGTATTCCTGGTGTGCACGCGCGTGTGTAATGATGTGTAAAATAAGAAAACTGTCACCCCCGGTGGAAGGTGGCGGCTGCCGTGGGGGCTTTTGATGTGTTTAGTTGAAACAGTAGATGAGGAGGGGGGAGGGGGTCCGGGGAGGTGATGATAGATGCTCAGTGGGGCAAAACGCTGCAAGGTTTTTCTTTCAAAAAAAAAAAGGGATTAGAAAGAAAAGGCGAGTGCAGGATTCTTCCATTCAACAAATACTCAATACATTTAAAAAAAGCAAATTCTTAAACTAATTTAAAAAAACGATTTATTACATTTAAAACAAAGCATTTAAAATAAACCAAACGAACAAACCTGCTCTCCAAAGTAATTAAAACAAGCTGAATTTAAAATGAAAACAAAATAAAAATGAACAATATTGACAAAGAAAATCCCAAACTATTATAGCTGGTTGTCTAAAATAAAAACAATCTCAGGAATAAATGATATGTGAATGTAACCAAATTGGAGCTTGACCAGCATACCAGAATGAATTTTGTTCGATATTTCCGGCTTGAAATTTGCTCCCGTTGCCTTTGCATCTCGTTAAAAACATCATCAGCTGATAGCCTTGATTCCCCCCCGTCCTGCCCGTCCTCGACCCCCACACCTCACCTCCTCTCAGGTCCGTATGAATCCAAACCTGAGCTGCCACACGTGGACGGCGTCGGGGGGTCAGGCCGGCCTGGTGCGCCTCAACTGCATCAGGGGCCTGAACAGCAAAGGCGTGCAAGACCTCATCCACCGGGCCCGCAGTAGCCCCCTGGACGTCTCCCCAGACATCCCTCATGACCTGCCCCCGGACGTCCCCTTAGACGCTCCCCAAAAGGTGCCCCAGGATAACCCCCAGGATATCCATCCGGATTCCCTCCAAGACATCCCCCAGGACACTGCACACAACATCCTCTCCGAGGCTCCTCTATGACCTCAGCGACACGTTTTGATCTTTTTTTATCCCAACCCATGAAGTGTAAACATTTTTTAAAAACGAAAATTGAGTTGAAGTCTTCAGCAACGGCATGACTTGAACGCACCTTTACCTTGCCGGCATTGTTGTGTGTGTGTGTGTGTGTGTGTGTGTGTGTTTTTTTTTTTTAACAGAAAGTAGCTTCATCATGACAAGTGTATTCGTCCCACTTTTGACAATTATGTTGCGAGTCAACAGCGAGCCTTTACGATTCCGTTTGTCCGGATGTACACGAACGCCCTAATCTATGATCATGAAATAGTAACGATCGGCTTTTTGTACCGTGTACAGAATGTACAAACGTTTCGACAAACAGGTTTCAAATGATAACTTTTCTTATGGGAAAACAGGCTGTAAATATGATGAATTTTTCTATTCACTTGATTGTTTTAATAAATAAATTACATTTTGAACACCGGCTCTTGGAAATTGTTGTCATGTCAGCTTGCTCCGTCGCTCAAGTGCTAGTTTACCTTTGACCAAACTTTTTTTTTTGTGTGTGTGTCTTGTGGGGGTTTTTTCCTCACAGTTTAAAATAGTTCCCAGATATCTTTGTCATGAACTGCATTCATCCATATTCATAGTTTACTATTCATACATATTTTGGAGCTTTAAACCGTACAAAATATGCATGTGTGATGCTGCTATTATATTTGTCTATTTGAGATTGTGTTCCTGAAATTGGACATTTTTAATATTAGGTAGTCTGTGTGTTGAAGTAGCGCCCCGACGATTAATCGGCTGGCCACAATTTTGTGCTTGTTCATTGAGTGGGGTTGTTAAATAAGCCACAGTGGGTCCCAAAAAAAGAAAAAAAAGTGTGCTGAATCTGTTATACGTGCTGCCATTGAAACCAGTCAGTCCATCATGTGCAGTCTTTTATTTTGTGAAGTCACCCCAAAAATAATAATAAAATAACAAATAAAACGACAGCACCTAAACATCACACACAGACAAAAGGTTGAAACTGTATTTACACATGTACACAAAATACATACACAGACAACACAACGCGGAGCATCCACAAAAATTGGAAACACACAAAGGTCATTACATTCACTAAGTGTGTGTGTGTGCGTGTGTGCGTGTGTGCGTGTGTGCGTGCGTGCGTGCGTGCGTGCGTGCGTGCGTGCGTGCGTGCGTGCGTGTGTGTGTCATCTTTCAGAAATTTTCCCCGTGTGTGATTGGCACTTGAGCACAATATATAGACTCATAGTTGACAAGCACGCAAGCATGGTCATGTCATTCATTGTATTGATCAATTAAAAAAAAAAAAGTCAATTTTTTTTTTTTTTTGTAAAATAAAATTTAAAAATTCCCTCAAATGCAGCTAAAAGCCATATTTCCGGACGTCGGACATCTTGGAATTGTGGGATGTACCATTACGTGTTAAAAGGGGGGGGGAAAGGGAACCATGATTTATTATTCCTTTTTTTTTTTTTTTTTTTTTTAATGAAATTATGATTTTTTTTTCATTTGTATTAATGCAGCATTAATCACAAACAAACACGCAACATGCGCCGACCACAAGACGACAAACAACCGCTGACATGGATTGCTTGCTTCAATTGCACTTGCGGACAAATATATCGCATTGCATAACACATAAATGGACATTTCATGAGGCACACTGGACCGGCATAAAAAAAAATAAAAAAAAATTATCCCATTTCAATTGGCATTATTGTTAATGTGCATCACGCTGGGAGGTGTTCCTAATATTTCGACCCAATAACCAAAGGCTGTAACCCATTTCGCTGGTGTACCTAATGAAACGTCTTGGTCGGTTGATCCCATAATGGATTTTTTTTTTTTTTTTTTTTTTTAACGTACGTTAATGTGGTAGAGCCCTTATATAGGGGGGAAAAAATCAACCGGGCCATGACGATTATCGATCTTATTAACATTTTTTTCCGTTAAATGGCAGTGGATTTTCCAGCAGGCAGTGATTGCGAGCAGTTATGATCAATATTACTCATCCATACCGGTTACGGTAGTGTCCAGTTTGGATTGACACTGATGACAGTATTGGAATCGTGTTGTATGAGTTGATTGGACCCACGTTGTCGATGACATCAGCACCAAAAAAGGTGTCAGCAAGCCACACGGTATGTCGTCGATACTTTTTTGTTTCAATTAGGAACATTTCATATTTAGGGTGAAAGGCTGTGAGATCAGCTTGTCACCCAAATGATTTTGGTGACTGCTTTCAATTGAGACATTGATGGACATTCAGGGGGGGAGGGGGGCTCAGTCCCAGGGGTCCTGGCAGTGTTTGCAGGTTTGCATGTCGCTGTGGTAACGTTCCACCTGGATGGTGACGCTGTGGAAGCCAAACTTGGTGTGGAGAAGCTCCGTGGCCTCCTGAAGGACCAACTGCGTGTCTGCGGCCTCGTCTGGATTGTTGCGGGACATCAGACACACGGTCAGTACGTTAGAGCAAAAAAACAAGAAACCGCGACAGGATTACAGTAAAATCGTGCCATGAGATTATATTTAAATTGGTTTTGTGACCACGCCGTGAAAAAAAAAAATGTTTTTAACCCTTTCAGGGACAGCGGTTACTACAGTGGACAGCTTATCATGTTATCAGGTTACAGGTTATCATTATTGACGCATGAAAGGGTTAATTGGGATTTTTTAAATTTTGTTTAATCATTAACATTGCATCATCAAAGAGAACAAGTAATTTTCAACATTTTCGATTAAGACTATGATTTGTAAAAAAAACAAAAAACAATCATGTGGACTTGGGGGGGGTGGGGGATATGAAATTGACCAGATTGTAACAAGTTTCGGTCTGACACCAGCGCGATTGTACTGATCGTAAAATAATAGTTGCAAGATAAGATGAAGACAATGCCAGTCGAAAAAAAAATCCATATTGTTAAATTCTTCATTGTAATATAATCGAATAGACGGTAAAACAATCAGATTTTGCATTAAGATTTGATACTTTATTTCACTGTGCTGCTCATTTAGTTGTGCCCTACTTGGCCACCAGGGGCAGTCTAATGCAGTCCTCCAGACTCACGCCGATTCTCAATGACTCAGGAAGGCGCATAATACTGTATTGCTTGTTCTTTGCAGAGGATAAAGAATATATGCCTTGCTTGGCTATATTATCTTCCTGTCATGCATTGCTCTACCATATGCGTTTAAATATCCGACTGTTTCTCGTATCACAAGTCATCACTGTATTGTATCCCTGCTTTCGTCTTTCACTTGATTTTTTTTTTTTTTTTTTTAACAAATACCCGCCAATCGTTGCTATTTACCAACAGCCAGGTGTACGGAGGCCAGCGTGTGTCCCAGCGTGAGCGCCCAGAGGTGCAGCGAGTGGGCCGAGTGGACCGCCTTCACCGACAGCAGAACCTCCTTCACTGACTTGAACTCGATGCCTTTGGGAGAACCTGCAAAAAAAAAGGGGGGCAAGTGTTCACTTGTGAGTGTTCTCCCCTTCTAGACTGAAGCGCGACGTAGGTATGTCCACCTTCCATGAGTATCCTGAAGACGTCTTTGAGGATGGTGACGGTAGTGCACAGGACGAAGATGGAGAACAGGAAAGTGCAGATGGGATCGGCCACTTTGTACTCGGGCTGCCAAGATCAAACATGAGCAACTAGTTGTCACGCACACTTAAACCTCATGTGTCACATGCCACTAGTTACTGATTATCGATTGGATAATAGTTTCATTCTCAGGGCAGCAGCAGCGTGGTAGCATGTCGCCTCGCAGTGCAGAGGTGCAGGGTTTGATTCCGCCTCCGGCCTCCCTGTGTTGAGTTTCCATATTCTCCCCGTGCTTGGGTGGGTTTTCTCCGGGTATTCCGGAGGGGTCATTGTGAGCGCGAATGGTTTTTGTGTGCCCTGTGATTGGCTGGCAACCAGTTCAGGGTGTCCCCCGCCTACGACCCGAAAACAGCTGGGATGGGCTTCAGCACACCCGCGGATTTTAAAAAAATGGATGCATAGATGAACTGTTATTCAATCAGTCATCAGTCCTTTCAGTTGCGCTAAATGGCGCCCCCTGTACGAAAAAATAAATAGTCTAACCCGGAAGTAGATAACAATG
>NW_017805701.1:514381-521881 GCF_001891065.2 Hippocampus comes | reverse complement strand
CACACACGCACACACACACACACTTGAGTGTGAATGGTGTTTCCCTCTATTGTGGTCCGATTTTTGTTTCCCTAGCTAAAAACAAAATATATAGCGAGAGTATCCACACATCTTTAATGTGACCGTGCACTGCATAAGGTATACTCACAGGCATATATTCTTTATCCTCTATGACACTTTAAACACATGACAGAATCTATGTCTATGTCACCTACAGGCGAAACAGAAAAAGTATTTGTCATTTGTCTGCATGACTGTACTATACTGCCTCCCCGTGGCCAAGGAGGGCACAACAGAAGGAGTGGCACAATGAATTGCATGTCAGCATTAAATCACAATGCATAAATTATTGAATTCTTTTAACGCTATTTAATTGTTCTTGATCTGTGGTTCAATAACGTGACATTATAAAGTGCTATTTTTTCTGAACACAACTTTTTTTTTTGTGTTGTTTTTTGGGGAGAGGCAGGGATAAATTGTCATTACCATGGTCTCGCTCTCTCAGAACCGCAAACCTGAATATTTGCAATTAAACTGTGTACATGGGGCGTTTGCCATTTTTCTTCAAGCGGAAGAAAAACGCTGTCATCCAATAATATTGTTTGACAAATTGTAACGTGGTACAACCATCAGAATATATTAGTAAAAGCTATATTGTTGCAAATTTTCTACTGTCGAACGTTTGCCGCCACAACGTCACATTTTCTTTGAAGTCGGGTGCGGTTGAAACAGCTCATCATCATCAAAATGTCAAACGTGCAGACGACATTGAAATTCAAAAAGAAAACGGAAGAACACACGCAACATTTCTGCCCAGGAGAGAAAAAAAAAAGTGCAGCTGTCGCGAAGTCAGTCTGCATGCACGCACGCGCACGCGCCGTGCGCTTTGCAAATGGTGCACGAAATGTGGTGCCAGATGCACATCGCAGGCGTGCACACGCGAGTGCCCCGGACACGTCCCGTAGTCTCTTTTTGTTTTTTGTTTTTTTTTTTAAAAATAAAATAATACTGAAAATTAAGCGATTAATAATTTTTTTTCAGGGTCGATGTAGTGAATGACTACAGAATTGAAAAAAAAATGCCACGCGACGGTGTGCTGTTGAGGGCCCATTTTCATCTGTTAAAAGAACCAAAACAAAAAGTATTTTCTTACGCAAAAAAAGTATTATTTCTGGTATGCATTTAAAAAAAATGAAGCTCATGAAAAAAATGTTCAATGGAATGACTGCAAGTGAGATTCTGACAAATAATCATCACTATTTTATATTTCATTTTGAAGTCACACTGAAATGTACACAATTTAATCGATACAATAAAATGATAGTTCAATAAAAAAAAAAGTGAGAATTATTTTCTTCAGAATGACCAAATTGTTGCATTGCGTCGATTAACACACTCAATTCGATAGAATATTTTCGTGTCGATATGTTCCCGCACGTGTAATAATCATATTTCTATTAATGCTCTATCATTTGTCAGGTGTGCAGGCTGTTCACGCGTGCGAATGAACGCCCACCCGGGCGTAAAGAGCGAGTGCGAGCATGTGTGCCTTCGTTGTCCCCCCCACCTGTGCACGCGGTCGCAGTAGGTCTTGCGGTTCTTGTCGTGGATCAGTTGAGACTTCTCCGAACTTGACGCCTTTACATCCATGGGGCTGCGGAGGAGGTGGAGGTTCTGTCGAAAAGGGGAGCTGGTCTGCGAGTGCTGCCGGGTCCGGTTGGTTCGACAGCGCTCAACGACGTAATCAGTGGCGGCGCAGGCAGGGGCAAGTCCTGGAGGAGATGGAGGCGTGCTGGGGGAAAAGCTTCATTGCTGAGTTTTGGTTGGAGGAGGGGGCTCGCGCGATGAGTGAGGCACTATTTCTTTTTTTTTTTGTTTTTTGCTGATTTTTTTTTTTTTGTTTGTTTTAAATAAATTGGGCTGCAGTTGATCATGAGCAAGCACAGTACTAACTGCGGGCTTTCCTACGTGACAAATAGGTCCAGTCAAGCTTCAGTGCCACTCAGCATGTCCAATAGCGCGCAAGCAGACTTCCGATTGAAATTTTTTTTTTATTATATATATAACATGTGACGTGTATTGTTATTTTTGTCATAAACAAACTTCCCGGAGTCTTCACGGAGACTTCAGGGTTGTCTACCGCTGACGAAGCTTCTGTGAGAGAAGCGAAACGTCCTTTTTTGTTTTTTGTTTTTTGTTTTTTGTTTTTTACCCACAGGTACAGATGACGACTGACAGAACCCTTTCTACGAAGGTCATAAACAAAGGTAGTTATTTTTTTTCTGTGCGCATTGTGTACATCCCCGGCAGTTTTAAATAAAAGTCAAGTGGGTTTATTATGCGAGGAAAGCACAATTATGGCAGACGAAGATTTTCCTTTTATATTTTATAGAGTACATGTCATAGATTTTTGATGTTTTATAATGTATATATTTTTAGGGCTCGTATTATGAAGCGATCATGGTTCACTGTACTTTCTAAATTACTGTATTTTAATTTTTTTTCAGAATGTTGTGTTTTTGTATTCATGTTTGAAAATACATAAAATTGATCTGTGAAGCACGTCGTGCTGTGTGAATTACATTTGCTTGCGGATAATTTTGGTTATTTAAAAAACTACACTCAATTAGTGCACGTTGAAGGCGTCTGCGAATGGCCCCTTCACCACCTCTCGAGAGAATTGTAAATTTAATTACTTCAGCGAAACCACTTGTTAAAACTCCCATTCCCTTGTCAATTATACGTACACGTCCTATATGTTGTGTTAATAAACAGATTTTCAAAAAGATACATATTATAACCGATTGTCAAGTAACAGAGAGTTCCGTCAATCTAATTTTAAGTATAAAAAAACCCACGACACTTGAAGTTCACTTCCTCTCTACGCCAGTACGTCATGACGTCACGCACGTTTGGGTTCCGCGCCGTTTGCGGCAGACATGAACACGAATCCCACGTCTAGCCAGACGGACCCGAATGAGCTGTTTTTCTCTCCGGCGGCGGCGGCAAAGGCTTCGACATAAGCATGTCCAGGCCCGACAGGTAGGGGCGACGTGTGAGAAACGCGTCGCGTATTTGTTGTACCGCGTTGTGGCGCCGAAACGGAGGGGAGTTAGCAGGCGAACGTGGCTGGTTGGCTCACTTGCTCCCCGCAAATTGCTAGCAGCAGATAACATCACTTGGACATAAAAGAGTGACTGACGTCTTTGAAAAGGAAAACTGTGGGAATTGACGTCACACAATTATCTCCCGATCCTATTGTAACTTATTTTTCATCAAAATCGTCAAAACGGTTGTCCGATTTTAATAAAATTCCATTCGTCGTTATAGGAGTCATCTTTTGCTGATGATAAAGAATATATGACAGCAAGTACTGTTATAATGTCGAAATGTGTCGGTGCACCTCATGACACACGTATGTAGTCACTCTACGTTAGCCAGTCTCAGGCATTTTCCATCATTTGTTGAGGAAGTCCATTGATTGATGGAGTCCGCCTGATGACAACACAGAACAGGAAGTCCATGATTTCTTGTATCTTCTGCCACATGATGACAGCCTTACTCATGCGACTTGCGACCCTACCTGTCAGCTGCCTCCCGGGCATCGTTGCGTTTTCCTGGGGAGGGTCGGCCTCACCCGTCCCACCGTCCTCCCCCTCAAGCGCACCGACAGCAAAACCTCTGTGGAGGTTTTTTTTTTTGAAGGAGGCAGATCCCTTAGTAAGCGGACTTCCTTTCCTGCCTCCACATGTACAGCGGCAACAGGTACCACGAATTTCATAATTATCAACATTCAACTGTTTTTGCCTTCATCCATGAACTGAGTTTGGGCAAAAAGTTTTTAAATGCATTTTTTTTTAATAAAGTTGAAGGCTTCGTGGAACCTGAAGTTGCCCCATTGACAAAAATGCCTGCAAAGAAGCAGCGTGGGGTCGCTCTGAGCACATTGGGCATATCTGATGGCACCAAGCACTGAATACAAAAAAAAAAAATCTCACTCTTTACCATGTCACATTCTTGGGAACTATTACATTTCAGCGGCAGTGGCGACGAATCCCTGGACGGCCTCACGAGCCGCATACCTCGCTGCTGCCCCCTGACACCATCGCTGTCACCCCAAAAATGCACCACCAGCCAGTCCCAAACTGTGCCCCCGCTGCTGAGGACCAACAAGAGGACCATCTACACAGCCGGCAGGCCCCCCTGGTACAACGTCACCGGGACCACCTTCAAGGAGGCCTTTGTCATCGGTGAGAGAGTTGAGATTGTTCGGTAAAAATATTAGAAACATCTTCGGGGTGACGGTGTCTGCGTCATTCAACCTTCATCAACTTTACAGGCCTCGCTGGGCAGCGAGATGCTGTTGCGCTGCAGCAGCTCATCCACGATGCTAAGTGCAGTGTGAAAATGCCGTGACCGTGTCTCAAATAACGTACAGTAATGTTCTCCTGTGCCTGCTTGTGTCCCCCCCCCCCCCCCCCACCCCCCGCCCCTCAAGCTGTGTCCGTATGTTTAAGCACTGTACACGCACGCAGGCGCGTTCACGGTTCGTTTTGCAGCTGCCGGGACTATTGTACGATGTTCATCAGTGCGTAAAACCTCCCACGAATGCACTTTTGTCCTTTCGTCTTTTTACTCCGAAAAAAAAAACGATATTAAATACACATCATGTTTATATGACTGTGTTTTGATGATTTCGGCAGTGGTGATCGCAAGGAAGGTGATGTCATCATAACAACACGATCGATATAGTAGTGTTGGATTTAGTGTCATTTGGACATCTTTGCAGGTGTTTTTTTTTTTTTTTCCTCCCTTGTGTGAGTTAATGTTCTATTCAAGTCCATGAAAGTCTTCCCGTATGGCTCGACGGGTATGGCTGTATAAAGAGTCTCCATTCAAGTCAGTGCTGTTCTTTGCGTAGGTCTGTGTGGAGGGAGTGCTTCTGGCAAAACAACTGTAGCCAATAAGATCATTGAGGCGCTGGATGTTCCCTGGGTGGTTCTGCTCTCCATGGACTCCTTCTACAAGGTACTCGACAGGTGGCGTGTGTCGTATCGAATGTGGAGAAGTCTACACACCCCTGTTCAAATGTGACAGAAGCAATAAAACCAAGATAAGTCAAGTCAACTTGCCACCGTTCATGTGACCTCGAACCTGTGCAACTCTTAAATGAAGTCAGCACGGTGACCCCAAATAAGCTGTTTGTGTGTGTTTTTTGTTTTTTTTTACACAAGGTACTGACCAAAGAAGAGCAGGAGCTGGCGGCCAACAACGAGTACAATTTCGACCACCCAGACGCCTTCGACTTTGAACTGCTGGTCAATGTCCTGCGAAAGCTGAAGAAAGGCAAAAGCATCAAAGTGCCCGTGTATGATTTCACGTCTCACTCCAGACGCAAAGAATGGGTATGTGTCACTTTTTACATTCAAACACAGTTCAGAGCAAGTGGGAGTTAAGGAAAAGGTGTTTCAAGAATTGCAATCGCGTGCTAAGAATATGTAATCATTTTTCATCAGAAACTGAACATTTTTGGCAATTTTTAACACCCCCCCTTCGCAAAAAATGCCGTTTTCATCAAAATTGGACATGTTTAGCATTCAATCAAATTATACAATCAAAATGTCAGTTTTGTGATTCTTCTTCAGAAACGTTTTTCTTTTTTTAATGGAAATCACATTTTTTTTAATTGTTTTCCCTTTTGTTTTTATTTACTTGTCGGCTTCCAAGTAATGATTTTTTTTCTCGCCCCAAAATAGCTTTTTTTGGGGTCACAGAAACATTTATTTTTGTCAAAATAGTTTTAAAAATCTGCCTAAATAATATCCTCATTTCCATTTGATTTTTTGATAATTTATCATCAAATTGTTGTCTTTTTTTGCTTACTTTTTTTGTGGGGCCAAGTTTCGACAGTATATTTTCCTTTAATTCATTCAATTTTTAAAATATATTTACCACTTGGTTGTTTTTTATTTTGTCAAAATTGTCAGTTGTCATTTTTGGTTTCAATCAAGCTCGTTGTCAGTTCTGGACATCATTTTCTTTTTTCAAAGTTCATTTTTGACCATTGACATCAAAACATTCCATTTCAGCAGATCTTTTCCATCGTGTTGGTGAGGTGTGGCTCTAAAGATCTGTTAAAATGTACAATTAAGACGCATGACACATAGATACTAATTGTGCTGGCGAAAGTGAATCTTTCTACAAATCTGCACTTTCACATTACGACTGGCTGTATAAAGAAAATCAGTAACATAACATTTCTTATTTCAAAATAACTTGTAGTCAGTCTTATCATCCTTGCTCCCCAACGTGTCACCAACATCATGTACAGATTTAAAAATCCTCCCAACAGCACTTCTTCCATTGACGTGCTAAAGTGCTAATTATCATAGCATTAGCGCAAAGCCCCCCTCGCGCACCCACGCGCACGCCCAAACTCGGCAGCGACGACTGTTCTCTATTTCTTGGCGATGTAATTTCATGGCTGAAAGGCACAAAGCCACATGGGAAATGGCCTGTCCGCACTCACAAATCCTTTTATGGGCGCTTTGGAGCGGCTGCTGGTAATTAAAAGCCTGAAACAACCCCCCCCCGTGTCTCCCCTTAAGGGTGCCGCATGCTCTCTTTTTCTCCTTCTTCTTCTGCTACGATGGTCCATCAGGAACTTCACTGTGGTTCAGGTGGTCACGCTTGAACGTGTTGAGTACGCACTAAATCAGGTGTGAGGAGAGGGTGCACTCACACACACACTCACACACTATATATATATCGCGGTCGATAAACACTCATCGGTTTCTTTACAATTCACATCAAGATTGCCGGCCGCTTTGTCTCTTCTCGGCTGCGCACTGTTGGTCAGCTTTATCGACTCCCACGCGACACTGATCGAGAACTGGCTTTGGACGGTGTTGTGCGCTCACCGCCATTTTCTCTTTGGAGCTCCGTTATAAACTCTTTGTCACATTGGCTGAATTTGATTTTAAAAAAACAAAACATTGATTTAGGGGGAGGACTGAGTGATTTTGTTATCCGAACCGTGCGTTTAAAAAAAAAAATAATAATAATAATAATTACCCAGCCCCCCCTCCACCTCATTAATATGCGATTACTTTTTTCTAGGTCTTCATCCCCTGTCATTTTTTTCAACAAACCCAAGCAATGAATCTGCGTTACAATAAATAATCAGATTTATTATCCATAAATAATTTGGTTTTATCTCCGCCTTACACTAAAATAAATCAAACCATAAATGAATTTGAAAGACGGTTTATTCTTGCTCTTCAGTTGGGAGTGAGCTTATAAAACACTTAGACTTGCAGACACGTCACAAAATTCTACTAAACAAGCACAGCTTGTAAATTAGATGACAACAATAATGCAAAACGTTCCCTGCTTTTTTTCCCTCCTTTCCAGAAAACTGTGTACGGCGCCAATGTTGTCATCTTTGAGGGAATACTGGCCTTTGCCAACAAGGAACTGCTCAAGGTTTGTTTGTTTTTT
>NW_017805701.1:462430-514177 GCF_001891065.2 Hippocampus comes | reverse complement strand
TTTTTTCCTCCCTTGTGTGAGTTAATGTTCTATTCAAGTCCATGAAAGTCTTCCCGTATGGCTCGACGGGTATGGCTGTATAAAGAGTCTCCATTCAAGTCAGTGCTGTTCTTTGCGTAGGTCTGTGTGGAGGGAGTGCTTCTGGCAAAACAACTGTAGCCAATAAGATCATTGAGGCGCTGGATGTTCCCTGGGTGGTTCTGCTCTCCATGGACTCCTTCTACAAGGTACTCGACAGGTGGCGTGTGTCGTATCGAATGTGGAGAAGTCTACACACCCCTGTTCAAATGTGACAGAAGCAATAAAACCAAGATAAGTCAAGTCAACTTGCCACCGTTCATGTGACCTCGAACCTGTGCAACTCTTAAATGAAGTCAGCACGGTGACCCCAAATAAGCTGTTTGTGTGTGTTTTTTGTTTTTTTTTACACAAGGTACTGACCAAAGAAGAGCAGGAGCTGGCGGCCAACAACGAGTACAATTTCGACCACCCAGACGCCTTCGACTTTGAACTGCTGGTCAATGTCCTGCGAAAGCTGAAGAAAGGCAAAAGCATCAAAGTGCCCGTGTATGATTTCACGTCTCACTCCAGACGCAAAGAATGGGTATGTGTCACTTTTTACATTCAAACACAGTTCAGAGCAAGTGGGAGTTAAGGAAAAGGTGTTTCAAGAATTGCAATCGCGTGCTAAGAATATGTAATCATTTTTCATCAGAAACTGAACATTTTTGGCAATTTTTAACACCCCCCCTTCGCAAAAAATGCCGTTTTCATCAAAATTGGACATGTTTAGCATTCAATCAAATTATACAATCAAAATGTCAGTTTTGTGATTCTTCTTCAGAAACGTTTTTCTTTTTTTAATGGAAATCACATTTTTTTTAATTGTTTTCCCTTTTGTTTTTATTTACTTGTCGGCTTCCAAGTAATGATTTTTTTTCTCGCCCCAAAATAGCTTTTTTTGGGGTCACAGAAACATTTATTTTTGTCAAAATAGTTTTAAAAATCTGCCTAAATAATATCCTCATTTCCATTTGATTTTTTGATAATTTATCATCAAATTGTTGTCTTTTTTTGCTTACTTTTTTTGTGGGGCCAAGTTTCGACAGTATATTTTCCTTTAATTCATTCAATTTTTAAAATATATTTACCACTTGGTTGTTTTTTATTTTGTCAAAATTGTCAGTTGTCATTTTTGGTTTCAATCAAGCTCGTTGTCAGTTCTGGACATCATTTTCTTTTTTTCAAAGTTCATTTTTGACCATTGACATCAAAACATTCCATTTCAGCAGATCTTTTCCATCGTGTTGGTGAGGTGTGGCTCTAAAGATCTGTTAAAATGTACAATTAAGACGCATGACACATAGATACTAATTGTGCTGGCGAAAGTGAATCTTTCTACAAATCTGCACTTTCACATTACGACTGGCTGTATAAAGAAAATCAGTAACATAACATTTTTTATTTCAAAATAACTTGTAGTCAGTCTTATCCTTGCTCCCCAACGTGTCACCAACATCATGTACAGATTTAAAAATCCTCCCAACAGCACTTCTTCCATTGACGTGCTAAAGTGCTAATTATCATAGCATTAGCGCAAAGCCCCCCTCGCGCACCCACGCGCACGCCCAAACTCGGCAGCGACGACTGTTCTCTATTTCTTGGCGATGTAATTTCATGGCTGAAAGGCACAAAGCCACATGGGAAATGGCCTGTCCGCACTCACAAATCCTTTTATGGGCGCTTTGGAGCGGCTGCTGGTAATTAAAAGCCTGAAACAACCCCCCCCCGTGTCTCCCCTTAAGGGTGCCGCATGCTCTCTTTTTCTCCTTCTTCTTCTGCTACGATGGTCCATCAGGAACTTCACTGTGGTTCAGGTGGTCACGCTTGAACGTGTTGAGTACGCACTAAATCAGGTGTGAGGAGAGGGTGCACTCACACACACACTCACACACTATATATATATCGCGGTCGATAAACACTCATCGGTTTCTTTACAATTCACATCAAGATTGCCGCTTTGTCTCTTCTCGGCTGCGCACTGTTGGTCAGCTTTATCGACTCCCACGCGACACTGATCGAGAACTGGCTGTTGACGGTGTTGTGCGCTCACCGCCATTTTCTCTTTGGAGCTCCGTTATAAACTCTTTGTCACATTGGCTGAATTTGATTTTAAAAAAACAAAACATTGATTTAGGGGGAGGACTGAGTGATTTTGTTATCCGAACCGTGCGTTTAAAAAAAAAAATAATAATAATAATAATTACCCAGCCCCCCCTCCACCTCATTAATATGCGATTACTTTTTTCTAGGTCTTCATCCCCTGTCATTTTTTTCAACAAACCCAAGCAATGAATCTGCGTTACAATAAATAATCAGATTTATTATCCATAAATAATTTGGTTTTATCTCCGCCTTACACTAAAATAAATCAAACCATAAATGAATTTGAAAGACGGTTTATTCTTGTTCTTCAGTTGGGAGTGAGCTTATAAAACACTTAGACTTGCAGACACGTCACAAAATTCTACTAAACAAGCACAGCTTGTAAATTAGATGACAACAATAATGCAAAACGTTCCCTGCTTTTTTTCCCTCCTTTCCAGAAAACTGTGTACGGCGCCAATGTTGTCATCTTTGAGGGAATACTGGCCTTTGCCAACAAGGAACTGCTCAAGGTTTGTTTGTTTTTTTTTTTTTTTTTTTGTGAAAGCTATCTTCTTTTATAGCGGTGTGTTCTGCCCACACCGTGCGTGCGTGCGTGTGCGGTTTGTGAGCTGGACCGTGGCGATAAGGCCGTCCGCCTCCCATGGGAACTTCCTCCATCACAGTTAATAACGACCCGTGTCTGGGCGGTGATGAATGGCGTTTAGTGGACATCCGTGCGGACTAGTTGCAGAGATGGGAAATGGAATGATTTGGTAATGAGGCGCACCGCTGGGCAAAAGCGTTCGTGCTCGTGGGCCACTTCATTAGGTACACTTGCACGCTCCCTTGAGATCCTTCGACCTGACTCCACCTGGATAAGTCGCCACTTATAGACAGGGTTGAACAACTTCTATATTTGGGGAGTCAACAACCATTATTCAATGACTTAATCGATATTTTACAGTCAGAAATGGAAGTCACTCCCGCTAATATTTAGTCAGCAGTGCTGTCGCGCCACTGAGTCAGAAGTGTAAATATTCAGAGGTTATCTCAGCTTAATTTGCGCTTGTGTTGAACTGAAACGCTCGTGCCAGAATATTCGCAACACACCACAGCTGTAATTCAATCTTAAATTGTCTCACTCCTTGCAAAGCTCCATCTTTCTGCAGGCGGCATGCGCAACGTCCTTGGCTCATTGCGCGACTAAATTAGACGCACACCAGCCTCGGGGATTCTTATGCAAATCACGCGATGGTGCCTTTTTGTCTGGCCGCGCAGAACACCTAATTTTTTTTGTTCGTTTTGTTTATCATCCTCGTCAGAATTCATTTTTTGCACATTGATTCAATTATTTTTTTTACTTTTATTTTCGCAGGATCACTTTTCAAAGAGAACAAAGCAGTTGTTAATCTTATTTTTTTTCCCTTAGATTAGATTCTTTTTTCTTTATATTGGCAAGATGAGGTTCGCCCTATATATGAAAACAATTTTGAAATAGGCCATTCATTGAAGGTGAGCCTTATACTCCAAAGCGCCTTATAGTGCGCAAAATATGGTCATTAACCATGGCCAGAAATACGGTGCAAATATGTCTGTAATTTGTGATTAAAAGTGAACATGTTGACAAATCTTTTGCGGGGCCAGCTGCTGGACATGAAAGTTTTCGTGGACACCGACTCCGACATCCGTCTCACACGCCGGCTGAAGCGGGACGTGTCGCAGCGCGGGCGGGACATCGGCGGCATCATCAAGCAGTACAACAAGTTCGTCAAGCCGGCCTTCGAGCAGTACATCGAGCCCACCGTGCAGCTGGCCGACATTGTGGTGCCTCGAGGTCCGCTCAACTCCAATGGAGGTTATTTCGCCATTTTGAAAAAGGCGGGGATGGTGTGATGAGACGCTCTTTGTGTCCGGGCCGCAGGTGGCGACAACTTTGTGGCGCTGGATTTGATCGTTCAGCACGTACACAGTCAGCTGGAGAAGGTACCGCCAAATATTCTGCACAACTTCCACCAAGCAGTACTTGAGTACCCTTTTCTTTGTGTGCGTATGTGCACGGCCCACCCACCCTGCCTGGCTGCGTGACCATCCCAGCGTGAGATCACCGTGAGGTACTAACTCCTACTTTGCTCCCCCGTTAAAACTTTTCAAATGAAAGCTGACACCAAGTCACTTAACTGGGTTTCAAACAGACGTTGAAACCAAAAATTCAACACATCACCGAAACTCCGTGTCGCCGAGGCATCCATTTGTGGCAGAGATTTTCTTTCAAAATGAATTCTGCCGACATGAACGCAAACTCCATTTCATATTTTTCAAAGTAGAAGTCTCCTAATAATGAAATCTCATGTCAGTCTTTCAAGCTAACATTGCTAACAAGCTAGCAATCCCAGGTTGGACTTTTAACATTGAATTGTCTTTTTAAACTTAGACTACCTGATGTTGAAGTGATCTTGAAGCGTGGTCGCCACCACTGGAGCATAAAGTAAGCTCACATCTTCATTAAAAATAATAATAATCATCAAACTGTGAGGGTGTCGCATTACTTCATATGTGGACTGAAAACGGTTAGTCTGGGCTGCTCCCTCACTTTAACATCAGCCTCCTTTTTTTTAGCTCACCTTTGCTTGAAATTTTGTAATTTGAACTGATGTTTTTGTTTGTTTTCCTTTTTGTGTCGATTGTGTTGTTGCGTGCTCAGAACGGTGCCTATGAGTGCAATCAATTATGACTTGGAAATAACATCACAATAATATTTAGACACCTTAGACCAGGGGTGTCAAACTCAGGTCCTGGAGGGCCGCTGTCCTGCATGTTTTCCAAGTCTCCCTGTTGCAACACACCTGATTCAAATGAACAGGTTCAATGTCAGGCTTCCGCAGAGGTTGCTGATGATCTGATCATTTGAATCAGGTGTGTTGCAACAGGGAGACTTGGAAAACATGCAGGACAGCGGCCCTCCAGGACCTGAGTTTGACACCTATGACTTAGACAATTTAGACGTAATTTGAAAAAGTTTCCAGGTGTCTATGACATGCATTTGGCTAAATAAATAAAATAGCGGTCTAACAGGATTGCATTGTTAGACACTTAGTGGTTCATGAAAATATATTTTTTTAAATTCAAGAAAATGGATGTCATTTTCAGGTCGGCTCTGGCGTCGGCTCACCAAGGTCAGCCGCTACCCGACACCCTGAGCGTCCTGAAGAGCTCGCCGCAGGTGCGCGGCATGCACACCATCATCAGGTAGCCAGCGCTCTGGCCAAAGATCACCTTTTGTCCTTTTTTGACTATCCCACTCCTCGCATCTCTTCTTTAGGAACAAGGAGACCAACCGTGACGAGTTTGTCTTCTACTCCAAAAGATTAATGAGGCTCCTGATCGAACACGCCCTCTCTTTCCTGCCTCTCCAGGTCGGTGTTTGTTTCGCTACGTGTCTTCATTTGCCCATTTAGCAGCAGGGATAACTAACTGCTAGTTTTTGTTTTGTTCATTTTTGGGTCTCCAGCCCGCATCTGTGGAGACGCCTCAGGGTAGCGTCTACCACGGCAGGAGGCTGAGCGGTAAAAGAGTAAGTAACTCTTTTCCTCATTAAAACTTTAGAGGGAAATCTAATTGTCACTGCAGCAATATTGTGCGACCGACAACAGCAAAAGAAGCATGAAGGGTGAAAATAAGTAGTCGTTTCCCGAGAATAAGACACACCGCAATACACTCCTTATGAATTTTGGCTTGATTTTCACTTCAAACATGATTTGTACATAGAAGAAAAAAATTGTTAATTTAAATTTGTTAAAAGAAGTCTTTATATCAAAAATTCAAGAAAAATGTATGGGCGTGCTTGAAAAGACACTGAAAGAATGAATATATCATGACTGAAAACATCCCGATTCATGCTTTTAGCCTTTTAAGTTGCACTCTGTATGAAATGCTCTTTTTCAAGAAAGGATGGTGTAATGGCGCCATCCAGTGGCTGTCAAAAATACTTTTTTTTCCCTGTTTATTTTATTATATTTTTTTTATTTTCTTGCTATATCTGCGATTTACACTCGCTTACGGCTGCAACTTAGTCCAAACACGGGCCAAAAATGAAAAGTCTCCTTCATGCATATGTTGGAGGAAAAAAAATGGGAAAGAGATCAAAGGTGACCATTCGATGAGTCAATGGACAGAAATACGGTCCCGCCCCGCACCCAAGCGACGGCCTGGTCACCAGTCAGTGCGTGGGCACCAATACACAAACCGTAGACAGCCAATGTCGCGGCAAATATCAAGCATTCGCATTCACAGCTGCATCCAGATTTGAATCGTGTTGCTGTTTAGATCACAGGCGTGTCCATCCTAAGGGCAGGCGAGACCATGGAGCAGGCACTCATGGCTGTGTGCAAAGATATCCGACTGGGCAAAATCCTCATCCAGACCAACCACAACACAGGTGAACCTGAGGTACGTCGCCTCTGAACCAACACCACCGCCGCCGCCATATCCTCATTGTATTCTGTTATCCCATTCAGATAAAATTTTGAATGATTAAAAAAAAAAAAAAAAATTTAAATGTATGTGTTGTGAGTGCAGCTCCACTACCTGCGGCTGCCCAAAGACATCAGCGAGGACTTCGTCATCCTGATGGACAGCACCGTGTCTACCGGGGCCGCGGCTCTCATGGCCATCAGGGTTCTGCTGGTGAGTTTGCTGATTGTGCTTCAAACTCCCGTCCAACAGGGGGAACCACCTGCGCCTCGAAGAAGAAACCAAACTGAGGGTTTGGTCGGGAATGGGAAGCACCAAGCAGGAGGGGGTGGGGGGAGCCAAGCAATGTTGACGAATGAATGAATGTTGTGAATTATTTTGTGTATTCTACGTTTGACGTTTGCGCTGATGTGGAAAGGACCACGACGTGGCGGAGGACAAGATTTTCTTGCTTTCGCTGCTCATGGCGGAGATGGGCATCCACTCGGTGGCCTACGCTTTCCCCAAAGTGCGCATCATCACCACCGCAGTAGACAAGGAGGTCAACCACGAGTTCCACATCATCCCCGGCATCGGTGAGAGACCCCACCCCCTTCCAAGAAAAAGAAAAAGCTCGATAACGTGATGGTTGCTTTGTTCACATTTTAAAACTCTCTCTCTCTCTCTCTCTCTCTCTCTCTCTCTCTCTCTCTCTCTCTCTCTCTCTCTCTCAGGTAATTTTGGCGATCGCTACTTTGGCACCGACGCCCCTTCCGACTGGTGCGAAAGTGACGACGGGATGGACTTGTGACGGGGGCCCGATAGCAAAACATCGCCACGCCTCCCAGGTCCACAAGACGCGTACCAACAAATAATGATTTAAAAAAAAAAAAAATCAAGTAATGTGTATTCATGTTCACATGCTTTGTTTTGATTATGTAAACAGCGCTTGACTTTAAAAGGGACAACTTTATTGAATGTTGTTGTGTTCAATCTACGTTGGGCTTCATCTTCAGCCCCATCAGGAGTAGGTGGCTCCATTCTTTAGTCCGGCCCATCGAGAATTTACATTATCTCCAGACTTTTTCAACTAAATCCATGTAGATTCTGCAGTTGTTTATGATGGAGGTTAGCATCTCTTTTGTTACCATAGCAACTCCGGATTACCTCTTTTAGTGGACCAGCCTGAACGGCTCCTCTTTTGCTTTAAACCCCGAGTTCTTCTAGCGTTTAGCATGTACGTTCGGTCATGCTAAACGCTTGAATATTTACCAGTGCCTATTTGTTGTACTTTCAGGAGCAATTCATAAAATTTTGATGACTTGAAAAATTATGAATAGTTTGGACATGAATTTCAAAACTATTTGTTTTTTGTTTACTTTTAATGTGTAGAATATATTTTATGGTGCCTTTCATGATAGTTGTGTGATTTGGAACTTTTACGACATTTTTCTATGAGCCAACATTTTGTTACAAAATGAAGGTCATTTGTGTAGATTCTGCTGTTAATTTTTATTTGATGCCTGTCGATATTGAGCCAAGATAGAAATTGAATGTTCTATTCTCTGCGTTTACATAATTTCAACTATTTGGAATGCCAACATGTTGCGACCATATTTGCTACCATTTTCAAGGTTTTAATTGTATTTTATAATTGACTGACTGACAGCCACATCCTTAAAGTGATGTTATATTTTATATGATGGCATTTATTTTTGTGAGACCAGAGCACACTGGAAGGAAATTTACCCCTTCTGAATTGTTAGTTCAATAAAACCTTTTTTGGTTAAAATTTTTTGTTTTATTTTTCATCACGTGCTCACCATTAAACTCAAAATAAATTTTCTTTTGACAAAACTGCTGTTTAAAAATCTGCGATATTGTCCACCAGGGGGCAGAACACTTTCCGAATACAGCGGAAGTGACGAAGTTCGCCTTGGCGTGTGGACTTCCAGTTTTGTAGGAAATAATTACAGCGGCATGTGCTGTGCAATTAAAAGTGCCGGTGTTTAAAGGTAGGCGCTCTTACATATTTTAACGCTTAGGTTAAGAACTCCGATTATTATTTTTTGCTGTTAATGAGAATTTCCTCTGTGGTGCATTAGAATTCTACGAAAGACTGAATTTCTACTTCCAATATAATACCACTTTGAATGTAATATGCCGTTGCTGTTGGTATCTGAATAAGCTTTGGACAGGTTTTTGCTTTATTTTTTGTGGCTTTTAATATTTTACAACTAATGAAAGTGTTGCATTGTAATTTTTTTTTCAAGTGTGATTCCACGGACTTTGCCGGAGACCGTTGAACGCATCATCAGCCCCAGCAGAGTGAGGTTTATCAGAGAGGTACGTAAACATTTCAATACTTTACAATGACGTTTATTCAACCCAGTGGTGATTTTGTCATTTGAACATTTAGAGCGAATTCCCAAATATAAAATTGGCTTCGTGCAGGCATTAATAGAATTCCCACTTGCGACGCTCTGGTGCAGCTTCGTGACGTTCCAGTTTTCGTGAAGCAGCACGTGAGTGACGCCGACATGTCATTCAGAAACACCAACATTTAAAGTCGGTCTATTGTCTTTGCAAACACTCGTTTGTCACAGGAACACTTTGTGTGCTAAATCAAAGTTTTGCTTGTATTGCAGTGAATCCATTTGTTCACCAGTCTAACAAGTTAAAGGAATAAACGACGTAACGTCTCTTATTTGCAGCCTATACTGACTGGAGTCACGTTGAGACGACTCAATTAAGTGTTCTCCTCAGTTTAGCGTTAGTCAAACACTTATGTCATCAGAGCTGCACTATAATTGAACATGAACATATGAACCTGTACTTAAAATATGTGTATGTGTTTTGTCGCCTATACAATGTTTTAAATTGTTAAGAAGATTATTTCATAAACTACATCCTCTTTTTTTTTCCCGAGTGTCACTTGTTCCAAAAAGCACGCATTTAATGACAATGTTATTGCTCTGTGTTCTTTTGTTTGACAGTGAGGATGGCGGGCCTGTGGAGGTCCTACCAGGCCCTGATGGCAAGGCACCCCTGGACGGTGCAGATTGTGACGGCAGGTGAGAACATTGCCTTGCACACGGACGCAGAAATGCAGATCTACCTTGACTTTCACCTCAACAGTAATGATCTTTAGAGAGTCAACAAAGGGGAAAGAACTTTGAACGCAACATGCGCGCACGTTTGTACACAATCATGCCCAGTGGCTGCGCCACAGATTAACATTCTCCAAGGATAAAGGTATTGTTACACGTCATAATCAAAGTCGGACATGGCACCAGTCCCCTCATATGAACTTCAAATAACATTTTGGAAAAATATGAAGATTCACAATTACTTTGACAGAAATGTGCTGTTTTTTTTTTTTTTTAATTGGTATCAGTTCAGTCCTCATGCTGTACACCTTTGGACCACTTGATGGCGCCACAGTATCTTACAGCTCTGGCTCAAATAGAATGTTTTTTATTGGGGGGGAGAGTATTAAAAAAATGATTATATAGACAGTCCCTCTAACTCTAACTGGACTCTTGTTTGTTGAATTTGTATTTTTTGTTTTTTTGTTTATTTCCAACATCTTTCAAAAATGGTTTAGCCACTTATGCTACTTGGAATAAGAATAATAATACAGAAAATATAGTAGTGAGGATCTGAGGGGAATGGAATCATCCTGTAATTGGCTATCATCAGATCAAAATTCCTTATGTGGCAAAGATTACATTTTACAGTTTGTTTGTTTTTTAATAAATCTGTGGTTATCCCATTAATATACAGGGAGTCCCAAAAACACTCTGTGATTTCTTGACGTTAAGATATCTCAAGCAATTCCAATATGTTGGTAAAGATTGAGTCCACAGATTCCTTATCACCAATACTTGAGGGCAAGACAAGAGGTGAAGCGGCAGTAAAACAGACCGAAATCCAGATTTCAGGGTGAAGCGGGGCAATCGGGACTCATGATCGTAAAGTCTTTTAATGTTCGTTCACCTGTGGTGTTTTGTTGTTCACGTGGAGGCCGGTGCGCGTTTGTGCAGGCTCTCTGGTGGGCGTGGGCGACGTCATCTCGCAGCAGGTGATCGAGCGACGTGGACTCGCTCAACACGATGCGCGGCGCACCGCCAAGATGATGAGCATTGGATTCTTCTTTGTGGTGAGGGTCCGAATCCCTGCCAGTGCATGTTCACATTTGGCTCTGTTGGGAATTATTCCCCAGGCACGAAATCATGAGGCGGCCATTTTGCAACGCATATTGAAAATGAGGTTAACGACCCTTGGTAACGAGGCTAGGTTTAGAATCTCATTCCATACTCCCTAATTACCATATAGGGAATTTTATTGCAATTAGTGGACAAAGTAAAAATCCCTTTTCCACAGTTGTTGACATTTTAAGCATTGCTTCCTGTGACTTCCTGTCTGAAGGGCCCGGTCGTCGGCAGCTGGTACAAAGTTCTGGACCGCCTGGTGACCGGAGGAAGTAAGAGTGCGGCCATAAAGAAGATGCTGATTGATCAGGTCAGAAGTTCTCATCACGCTGGACTCAATTAAAAAAAAAAAAAAAAAAATCAAATCAAAATAGAAGCCCAACAAATGATCATTTCTGTCTTTTTGTGTCCAGCTGTGCTTCGCCCCGTGTTTCTTGGGGGCCTTCCTGTCTCTGTCAGGAGTTCTGAACGGGCTGAGCGTGGAGCAGAACGTCGCCAAGCTGCGCCGGGTGAGACATTTGTCTTTTTTTTTTTTTTAACTACTTACTCCATACGTCCATTTTTTTTGACATAAGAGGAAAAACCTACACGAGCACGGAAGGAACAAACTCCTCACAGAAAGTTCGATGCCAGAGCCTCACGAGAACACAGCATGACGTATTGACCTAAGCGTGTCGTCCGACATAATATGGATACTTAACATTGCGTCTCACGTACAGTAGAACTTGCTGAACTCCTTTCATCGTTGCATTTTTTATGACCTGTCACTCTTTGTCTTTGTAATCATGCCAAAAAAAACAAAAGTAACTTCACCATTGCAGCCAATACAGAAGTGTTAGCTCACACTAAATGTGTGTGTGTGTGTGTGTGTGTGTGTGTGTGTGTGTGTGTGTGTGTGTGTGTGTGTGTGTGTGTGTGTGTGTCCGTGAGCGTGTTTGTATGCCAGCCGTTTAAACAGTGCTCTGCTCAATTATTGACGCTGGGAGGCGGGACACGTGACTGGTGATGTCACGCGGGACACAAAGCAAATGACAAAGAGGATGCTGATCAAACACACACTGGCGCTCTTGGAAATAACACGCACTTTGCTGATGTTTGACTGCCGGAAAATGGCCTCTGCTGATATTCACAGACGAACACTCGATTTGTTCCACATGAGACCTTTAGGTGGCGGTAATACGCATTACAAAGTTACCGTCAATCAACCGCGACGCAGGTCAAGCTTTTTTCAGGACTGGAGAGATATTATTTATTTGAGTTTGGATAAATTTTGATTTTGCATTGTTAAACATGGGAGGTGCACATGTTTTTGCCCACTCGGGGTTGCCATCCTCACAGTCGACTTTTTTTAATTGGGGCCTGCTTGGTGAGTGACATGGGTGTCAGTGATTGTGAGTGGAGAGTTACTTGGCTGTTAAATAGCTAACTCATTAAAAAATAAAATAAAATCACGACATGTTCCAATATAGGTGGCAGTAATTTTTATATTAGAAGTTGATCCTGCTTCGAGTAAGCTTTTTATTCACTGCCCCCACTTGGACCCATTGCAAGCACACTGTAGCCACCAACCCATAAAATTATTCAGATTACTGCCGTTCCAAATATTTAAACCCTCTGCTGTCGTCGGAATGTTGGAAACAGTTGCGTACGAAATAATGTGTACAGTGTTGCCTTTTGTGAAGACGCGTCCTTGAACGCAGCGTTTCACCGCCTCGTTGTAATATTGTTCGCCGTTCTCAAATCATGTTGACGTCTGCAGTGACGCGCGAAAATAATCCAAATAGAAACTGTCGGGTGATAATTAGAAACATGTTTTACTCTGAGAGCAAAGTCTTGCATGCTCAACTTTTCATTTTCTCCCGTACACGCCGTGACCTTCAACAGCTTGACATGCGCACCTTGCATGCACGCGTGTGTGTTAACGTTGTTATTGTGATGTCATCGCAGGACTACACAGACGCGCTTATCTCCAATTATTATGTAAGTTTTTCAGTCATTTGATTTCCTTCATTTAAAAGTCAGCGTTGTTGTCGATGTGTAATTTGTGTTTTGTGTCAGCTGTGGCCGCCGGTGCAGATCGCCAACTTCTACTTCATTCCACTGCATCACAGGTCAGCATCGTACTCCGCGTTCTCCGTTTTAGTGCACCGTGCCCCTTTGTCTCCTCACAGATCAAATTTGTCTCGCACAACAACACACATCGTAATGGTAGCTGAGCCCAATGCCGTGCGTTATTTCCAGAAATGTAATTATAATCCACAGTCTCCACTTTGCTGCAGTTGGCCCGTTATCTCGTCTAGGATAAATCAACAGGCACGGCAATGTTAGCTGATCTCATTGCCGTGCCTCAGCTTTGGTAATGCAGTGTTATAGTTCACGGGCTCCATAATGCCCTTAATTTTGTTGTTCTACTTCTTCCTTTCATAACTTTGCTGCTGTGAATTGGGAATTTCTCCATTGCGAGACTAATAAAGGTTTTCTTATCTTATCTTATCTTATCTTATCTCTTCATGGAAAAAAATCCATCTCACCAAAGAGTCCTCACTGACCCTGATGCTATGTGTTAGTTTTGGAGACTCTCCACCTTTGATCCACTTTGCCCTTATTCTCCTCTAAGGATAAAATTATCCCACGAATGATCAATTCGGGATAATTCGGGATATTTTGGAGTGTTTTGAATTTGAAGAACTTTGTGACACTCTCAGGTTGGCCGTGGTGCAGGTAGTGGCCGTGGCCTGGAACTCCTACTTGACCTGGAAGGCCAACATCGTGTGATCCTCCACGACCACCATTTTGTTTATTTTTTTGTTTGTTGTCGTTGATGCAACCGCTGCTCATCATCATTCAACTTGACCAGGCGGACTCACGGCTCCATGCCTGGATGGCACATTTAAGGCAAATAAGTATGGAAATTACACGCACGCACATTCACTTCCTGGTTTGTGTGTCACAAAACAGTCTTAAGTTTTAGTTGTTTGTGTTCATGGTCGTCGTTGACAATTGCTGACACTGTGAATACTGCATATAGACAGAGGTCAATGTGAATAAAAAAAAATTATATATATTATCTACCTGAAATAGGTTTTGCAGCAATCCTTTAAAAGAAGAAAAAAAATGCCCATTAAAGCCATTAAAGCACATCTCCACACTCAAACTCACGCACATGTACTCGGACACACATCATCTCGCTGATGAAAAATTAATTTCTCTTTTAAGTGCTCTTATGTAAATGTTTGGCAGGCGCAATAATAGTGAGACTGATTTCTTTGTGTGCATGAGTGTGTATCAGCAAGTGAGATTCTGCGTGCGTGCGTGTGAGAGAGATTCGACACTCGGGCAGGAAAATGCTGCCACGTCACGTGATTAATTACGTTATAGCAGCTCATCTTTTAGATTGTAACCGAAAATATAATATGTAGCCAAGATGTGCTCTCGTAAGTGTCAAGGCAAGGCGAACAAAGTGTGTGGTGGCGGGGAGGGAAGTATTTGTCAGTGCCAGTGACATCACTGACCGTGTGTATAAAACTCGGCGTCCTGACCATCCATCGTGCACACGACCCTCAGCGCACCTCAGCTGAAAGCCGAGCCTGCACAAGCAAGAGGAACATCACAGGTAAGCTGCTGCTATTTTTTTTTAATAAATTTTTTTGCGCCCATATATTGCAATTTTATCACGTTGGAAAATAAAGTGTAATTTGAGTCAAACTAACAAAAAAACATTTTTAGGATCCTTGCAACTGTTTGCATGTTATGAGAAAAATGGATCTGATGAGAAGATACAAATTGGCAGCGTTTTGACAAGAAAATATGAAGTCAAAGGGTTATTGGGTTTGATGTATTTTGAAACCAAAGGTCAAAACATTTGTTTTATAGTCATTTGTGTAGTGATGGTTGGATGTGGCAAAATTCTACAAAAGTTCCCCCTCAATATTTTTTAATTAAAAAAAAAAACATTTTTTATTTTAATATTTTTACATTCTCCGGCTTTTAATAGTCTGCCCTTTCCCACCAGTTGTTGACATTTTTCTGACTTAATTTATTTTTTTTTTTTTTTTTTTTTTTTTTTTTACCTTTTGCGTACGACCAAACTTTAGTGAGCTAAAGTACTTCAGTGACTTTATCTTTATTTGGTAAGAACAATACCTTACTTGACTGAATCAAGTTAATCAATGATCATTACTTGTGTGTGTGTGTGTGTGTGTGTAGACATGAAGTCCTGCTCTTTCCTGCTCTCATCGCTCCTGCTGTCGGTCCTGCTCACTCCGCCCCCTGTCTCCTCCGCCGGGCGCCCGCGGACCCCTCAGCCGGGCCAGACACTCCTCAGGGCGGCCACCGGCGCCGACATCACCACCGGCCGTCTGCTGGGCTTCGGCGTCCCGCGGCTCTTCCTCGGGGGGATGCCGAGGGAGGAGGAAGAGAGGACTGATGATGATGATGATGACGAGGAGGTAGAAGAGATTGGAAATGATGAAGAGCCGGTCAAGTTCAAGACGCGCAGGGAGTATGCGCCGCTGTCCATCGACCTGACCTTTCACCTCCTCAGAAACATGATCCACAATGCGCGCACGGAGGAGCAGAGGCTGCGCGCGCAAGTCAACCAGAAATTGCTCGACGAGGTCGGGAAGTAAAAAGGGCGGTGAGGTTTTCTGACGCCACTTGCGCTTTCACGCAACCACTGTAGTAAAACTAGCGAAATATTGTAAATAATAGAAGCATTTTAGTGATCTTGTAGAATGGAGTGGCGGCACCTTGAAACCAGCGAGTGACCTTGACGATGTGTCTCACATGGCGTATGACGTCATCATGATTTTTGTTCCACCGACAATGTTTGGTCCTTGATTGTTTGTACTCACATTAGAAAATGGAAAAAAAAACTGGTTGAATCTTATCACATTGTCATTTATATTTTGTAATAAAACGTTCGAAATTCTTGGCTCACTCAAACGTTGATTTTTGTTGTGTCAAAGTTTCATTCATCCCATAATCAAATCCTCTTTTCCCACTGAAATTAATAGAGATGCTATTAATCCATTACACACACACCCAATTGCAAAAATTGTGTTTTTATTAAGAGAAATATGTGGATAATATTTTCTTTAATAAAAACAACATTCAAAAGAAGGTTAAGGATTAAGATGTTTGTGTATCATTATGAATTCATTACCCCACCTTCTGGTGTGTGACTACATCATGACACAAACGAAGACTTTCGTGACTACTCCAAGAGACTCAATAAGCTACAATCGTATTTGAGTTTGAGTTTCTTGATGTCTATCCGCATGTGTTGCCGCGCTGTTTGTGTTCAAGTATCCGTCGCTTGGCCCGTATTAGCCTGAAGCTAGCGGAAAGCAAAGGCGTGTGGCTGTTTAAAATAAACATGGAAGATTTAAAAGTGAGAGTCTCGAACCTGGTTTGAAACAAGAAGATATGACTTTTTTTTATTAACAATACTTCCATATGCAAAAGAAAAATACACACAACAAAGAGTGATGACAAGTCAAATTACTGCAAAAACCTCATGATAAATCCACGAACCCCTTCAGTCAGATCGGGGACCCTTGTTGTGAATGCAGGGACCTCATCAGGGACTTCCTGGAGTGAAGGAAGCTCATGGAGATCAGGGACCTTAGGGAGCCAACGTGGGTTTTGACCTGTTGAAGGGAAAAAATAGGAAATGGATGTTGAGTGTTGACGTATATTGTTTTTTATTTTGAAGAATAAAACAGGAGGATGGACGTCGGCCATTTGAAAGCGAGTGCACACCTCACCTGCTTGTCTGCTCGGCTCACAACATGCGGGTGGAGACTGTCAGTCCACTTCGGAGTCGTCTTCGAGGTTGTCTTCACCTGTAAGACAACACACACACACACACACACACGCACACACACACACACACACACACACACAAACACACACACACACACACACACACACACACACACACACAGTATGTAGGTGAGGTAACTCATATCCCAAAGGCACCGTTGTGGCAATATGATGCGGAGTGTGTACAAACCGTGTTGGAAGTGGATGTCGTTCAACATCTCTGCGATGTCGTCCACGTCGATGACAAAATGGCTCATGTTGTCGAAAGACAACTGCGGCCGCAGGACGTTGGCATCACGAGCGCACGCCGACATCCTGACAGCACACACACGCACGCACACACACACACACACGCGAAGTTGTGCACAGACCTCTACTGAACAACTCCACTGACCTTTTTTTTTCTTCAATCTTGCACATGACAAATTCGCCACGTATTTAAAAACTAAAACTAATGCTAAAACTCATAAAACCCAAACTAAAATGAAGCATTTTTGAAAATAATCAAAGTTAGAAAAACTAAGAACTAACTGAATTTGAAAAACAAAAGTCAAAACAAAGTAACAGTGATGTCATCCTAAATTATTATAATAATGACATCATTGTAGCACACACACACACACAGATGCATACACACTCGCACTACACAACACGACGCCCGTCGCAACTACACGATACAACAAAACACACAACTTACTTGTCCAGTATGACGTTGACATTCTGTGAAAAAAGATAAAAATAAAAAGTGTCATGAGGACAAAAATATTGAGACGCCACTCAGGTGTAAACCTTCGGATGCAATTAGGACAAAAATATCGGGAGACCCGTGACGGAACAATTAAGTATGAGGACAAAAGTGTGAGGGGAGGACGGGGGGAGATCATTAGAATGCAATTAAGGTTTTGTGAGGACAAAAGTATTGAGACACTTTGAGAACAAGTTTTAGTGGAGACAAAAGCATTCGGACACAACCTGGACAAAAGTAGAAAACTTTCAGGACAACACGTGGCCAAAAGTATTGGAACACCATGAAGAAAAGCAATGGAACGTAACACGAGTCTTACTGCTTTGTGACTCAGCTAGATGGATGATGGCATGGACAGATGGACAGACGACTAGGTATTTAGAAGACTGGCCTGGACAAAGACCGCTGCGTGCGTGTGGTCCGCCGCGTGCACGGCCGTCTCCACCAGCTCTCTCCAGTCCTCCAACCTCTGCCCATGCTCACCGATGAGTTGCCGTATACGCTGCAGCTCATCGTCTTGCTCCCTGGTGATCAGGCCCACCAGCTGCTGCTTGCGCTCATCCAAGATTGCCGTTAGAGCCTCAAACTGGCTGGTGATTTCCTCGCGGCGGTGGTGAGCGTTCTCCTGAGACCAAATTTATACACTGCCTGCTTGAGATACGAGTCACCTGACTTACATGCTTGGCGCATAAATATGAGATACAAGTCCGCTTGTGTCGTGCTAACAGCGAATACGAAACACTACAGACTAGCTAACGAATAGAAACTACAGAGTATGTTGTGTTAAAACCCTTTTAACAACGGATATTTGACCACAAGGGTTGGCGGGAGTGGTTGAAAAAAAAAATTTAAGAATACTCGCAGGCATGTATTCTTTATCCTCTGTGAAGACTGACTAATATGATTGCAGCTTCCTGAGGAATTATAATTGTCTCCTTGTATAGCTGTATGTCTGTACTAGTAGGCCAGAAGGAAATGCACAATTTAGTGTGTGTGTGTGTGTGTGTGTGTGTGTGTGTGTGTGTGTGCGTGTGTGTGTGTGTGTGTGTGTGTGTGTGTGTGTATTACTTGGACAGCGTTGCACACTCCCTCCATGTGCGTGATGGCAGCCTGGATGTTGTCATTGCTGGCAACAAGTCCGGCGATGCTGTCACTCAATTCCGTCTGCAAACATTCACACACACACACACACACACACACACACACACACACACACACAAAAAGTTCGCACATTTCATTTGGCGCCCCTAGAGGACAATAATAATTCTATACGGCTGTTTTCGGCTCGTCATCAAGTTGCGCGGCGTCTTCATCTCCAATTCAGATTGAGTGAATCAGAACGCGCGACGGCGGCCAAATGTCAACGCGGCCATCTGTACATGCAAAGTTTTGTGTCTTTGTGTGTGACTTCATCGCCACTGACCTTCACAACTCCCCTTTTATATCTTCATGTTTGGTCACATTTGTTATGTTTTTTTTTTTTCTCCAAACTTTGATTTCAGTTACTCATTGTGTGTTTGGACGGGGGAGTGGCGTCCTTCAGGGTTTTATCCTCGGACCACTGCGGATCTCTCAGGTGCCTCTTTTATATTGAGATACTTTATGTCCCATCATGCTTTGTTTCATTTCATCGTGTCTCTTTATGTTTCCAATTATGTCCCATTTTGTTCCACAGGGTCCCCTATATTGTATCCCATCATGTCCGATATTATTCCCCCCCACCCCTCCCTCTTATTATGTTCCGTTGTATATGTTTGCTACCTTGAGTCTGACATAGACGCTGCTGAGCGGCGCCACGTCACACTCTTTGTGGCATCCGAACACTTTGCACATGGAGCACGTCGGCATCTGACAGGACAAACAGTAGATGTTGATCTTCTCGTCCTCGTGCTCCTCGCACATCAGCGACTCCGGCTTCACGCTGGACATCCTGTCCGGACAGGAAGTCCAAGGTGAGTTCAAGATTCCGTTCAGTGCGCCGTTGTCAAAAATAGGTAAGAACACACATCGTTCATGGAGTGTCAATGTGAGAACTCTCATCTGTTGAATTGGCTTATGGCTTATATTGTGAGAAAGATGAAGGGAAAGGACATTTGAATCAATGTTATGTGTTATGCATGGCCAATGAGAACAATCTCGTCTATTATGGGATGGCGGGGCCCATCTGCAAAGACAGTCAGCGTGAACGTGACACACACATCCTCATCATCATCACTCTGTGACTACAACACACACACACACACACACACACACAGACAGGCACACACGAGAGAGGCTTTTTTTTTTTACACTTTTGCGTCAACTCTTTGCCGTCAAAACTACAACTGAACAGGCCAGTCTGACTAATTATCATACAGTATTGATCATAGAATGTTTCAATGATGTCACAATATTTACAGGGCGCATCCTTTGCGAATGGAATGTTGTTTCTTCACCAATTACACGATGGAGTTTGTTCCTGACATGTGGTATTACGGGTATTCGTTTCATTTTCATTTTGAAAAAAAAAATGTATCTTACACGTTATTCGTTTACCGATAATCACATTTTGCTCTAGTATTTACTTCGGATGAAAGAATTTGAGGCCAAAGGAAGGCTTTTTGTCTAGTTCAAATCATCTAAAGGATTCCTGAGTAGATTATTAAATATTCTTCAGAAAATGTCAACAGTGACGAGAAATAAATTGGAAACAAAAGACGTTGCAATGCTTCCCTCTAGCGGCACTATCGGTTATTACAACTATCTAACCTCCACATGATTGAGTTGGTGACACAGCAGATCATGATATTATTTGTCTGTCATACAGACTCTATTTGACAGAAGATCAATTTGAATTGTCGGTTCGATGAGGAATATTTTTGTCTGTAAGGAGTTCTAGTTTTACTCTTGCAGTTACTACGTTTATTTTATTGACTTCTTTATCCACTCCACTGTGACATTTGAGAATGTGATTGTTTTTTTTGTTGTTTTTTTTTTTTCCAGCTTTTACTTAAGGAGCCGACCTGGAGTCCTGTTGTCTCCGGTACGCGTCGATGATGTTCTCCACCAGCAGATTCCTCTGCAGACTGTAGACTCCGTGGCGGTCCAGGACCACCTCTTGGCGACACGACGGGCAGCGGAAGCGGCTTCCCACGCTGGTCGAGCTGCGGGACTGCCATGACGGGTTGGACGACTGCAATGTCAGAGGTAGCGTACCTTAATTATTACCATTGTGCTATACAATTAAAATGACGTGAGTGAGGAGGAGTGGTATCGATTTCATATTTTGCAGATTCCAGTAAGGTTCATAAAGTGTCTAATTAATGTTCTTCAAAATGGTGGTGACCAGTAGCCTGATGTAAGCGGCAAGCACATGTTTTCTGGGTCTTGTCATGTGACCTTGGCAAACGAAGCCGTGATTGGTCATGACCTGGTTTTCACAAAAAAAAACAGTCACTCAAAAGGTTCATGTTATTGAAGTAAGATGTTTTTTTTCTGCATATTATTCCTAAATTATTTGGGTTAATCACGTTGTCGCAAAGGGCAGTGTTCATATCTGCCATCTAGTGGCGATTGGTGATATTACAACTTAAAACTGCAGTCAACAAGTTTTTTGTTTTTATTTATTTATTTATTTATTTTTAGGATTTTTGGGGGTTTGTTGCAATAAATGAACAAATAAATACATACATAAATAATAAAGGGGACATTGATAGTGTTATTGAGGGTCACATGCCGCCATTTGCCCATCCCTCCCCAAAAATAAAATGAAAGGAATTCCCTGGAGGCATTTTTGTTGCTTATATAATGCTTATAAATGATATAATATATAATTGATGCGTTATTAGTTAGGAGAAGCAAAGCGAGGTCGTCACAGGCCTGGAAGACATCGTTGGCGCACTTCCTGCATAGGTTGTGCTGGCAGGGCAGGATGACGACAGGCTTGGAGAACATCTCCAGGCAGACGGGACACACCAGCTGCTTTTGGAGGTTCTCCATGTTCGAACCTCCGTCGCCCGTTGAGCCGCGACCCGCCGCACTTCCCGCTGCCTGAAGGGCAAAGTTCATCAAACGGTGATGCAGTCCAAAAGACAAAAAGCACAAGACAAAGTTTCCAGAAGCTTTTCGAGGATCATACAAATTCACTCAGTTGACTATCGGTTATTTCCACTGCCTCACCACGCTGTGCAGAGACCAAAGACCTCTGAAGTATCTATCTGACCGACTGAGTGACTTTTTCTATTTTTAGCTGCTGTGTTTGTTGTGGATTAGGTTTCTGCCTAAAGCACATTCCAGTGCAAGTCCAAAAGTCCAGGCGTGGGCCACACGTCAGGGTGGGGTGCCGAAGAAGCGTGCGGCTGTGGGGGGATTTAACAATGCTGCTTGGGTCATGCAAATGGTCGCCACCGATTTGAAGAACATTAATCCATCCATCCATTTTCTAAGCTGCTTATCCTCTAAGAGTCGCGGGCGTGCTGGAGCCTCCCCTACCCGTCTTTGGACAGAAGGCGGGGTACACCCTGAACTGGTTGCCAGCCAATTGCAGAGCACACATCGACAAACAACCATCCGCGCTCACACTTATACCTAGGGACAATTTGGAGTGTTCCATTAACCTCCCATGCATGTTTTTGTAATGTGGGAGGAAAGCGGAGTACCCACAGAAAACCCATGCAGGCACAGGGAGAACATGCAAACTCCACACAGGAAGGCCTGAACCGGAATCGTATTAACTCAACTTTAATTGAATATGGTAATTCGGTGGCTTGGTGATGGAATTCTTCATCAACTTTGGGGGCTTCCAAGAAACATCATCATGTCATTATGATAATACACTCATTCAGTATTTGCTTACAATTGTTTGTTAAATGACGATTATAATCGTGATTTTATTCTTATTGTCCCTTTCGTGAAATGGGAAGATGTTAAAAAACAAAAAACAAACAAACAAAAAAAAAAAACAAATTCCAGATGCAAGGAAATTGTTACCATACGGTTATTGCTGAGTAGTAGCCCCGCCCTCCATGACGATTTGTGGTGACGACATATGCGAGAAAAGCACTTTGTCAAGTGCCAGTTGTACCAGAAGTACGTGATACTTCCCTCGGGTTTAAAAAAAACACGTGAGTCATTATTTGTGGCATGAAAGTTTAGAATCCACAAAAACAATGACTGATGATAGAAGAGGATGGAGCGAATAAGGTAAAATTAATTGTTGCTCACTTCAACCACATGTTCGGTGAGTAAAACAGGGGACTGCTTTTTATGTTGAAAATCCATACCGGAAATACTATATCCAACTTGACTGTTCGAACGGTTCGAACCGCGGGCCGAGTTCCTCCTCTATGTCGGCCGCACACGTGGGATATCCTTGGCATCCTGCGGTTCCCCTCACAAACCGGGAAAGATCGAACCAAACGACCCGCTCATCGATCCCCGCCTCTCGGATCCCTTTGACCGGCTTTATCCACCATTTTCCCTCTAATATTCACCGAAGACGACCCCGGGTGGTCGTTTCCCCTCTTACTTTGAGCATCTTTGTTCCGTTTGTAAGTTTCACGTGGAAAACCGCCGGTTCGTGTTCGTGGCCACCAGCAACTAGACGCGACCGAGGAGTGGAACCAAGATGTCCGAGAAGACCACCACGGCCACCCTGATCCTGGAGGACGGGACGCGGTTTACGGGCAGCGTTTTTGGTGCTCAAGTGTCCGTCTCTGGCGAAGTTGGTACGTGAGACCTGGCCTCGTTTGTTTTTCAACAAAATTAATATTTTCCTCGATATTTTGTTCGCCACGCTGCCAGTGGCGGACCTAGACTTTTATCCTTCGTTGGTACATGGGGTGGCCAAGGGGGTCTGCAAAAGAAAAACTTGGAAAAAGGTTCACGATGAACATCCCATTTTTGTATTGAGTAAAATGTCCTAACGTGTCCCCCACTATCTCTGCCAGTACACGTTGTTGACCTATATTCCACGAAGTCACCTTGACAAACCTGTCTTTTGACTTGCTGGAACTCGTCTAATAAGTGTTCTGCTTTGCCTATTTTCTATTTATTTATTTTTTTTAATTTTTCTTTTTAATTCACCACATGTACCAGAGCGAGCGTCAACATCCGCGTCATGCTTGAAGTGACTGACTACATTGCGACACATTGCGACACAATCTCAAAACATGATGCCAATTATGCGACACTTTTGTTACTGGGAGACAAGAATTGATTTACCAGCATGTTTTGTTGTTATGCTTCTAAATAGCAGTGGTCTACACATTCACTGTGAACTTAATCTAATATTGTGGTTCTCCTGAGAAACTGAGTAAAAACTGTTTTAGTCAGGACTCTTGAGACTAGTTGTGTCATTTATGTCCTGTAGCAACTTTGGACTACATGGGATATTGGAAGCATTGTGAAATTGGCCTTAATTTAATTCAAATCCAGGACAAGTGTGATAGAAAAGGGATAGAGTCGAGAAGTGCAACTATCCTCACCAATTCTTTTTAATTTCTCACTCATAGTGTTCCAGACTGGTATGGTGGGCTACCCTGAGGCCCTGACCGACCCGTCGTACCGCTGCCAGCTGCTTACTCTCACCTACCCGTTGGTGGGCAACTACGGCGTACCAGCGGACAATGAGGGCGCTTTCGGCCTCAGCAAGGTCCTGAAAGATGACGCCACATTTGTGTGCAGAAGATATTTGTAAGGCATAAAAGTCACGTTGTTGCTGTGTTTTTGTTTTTTTTTCCCACAGTGGTTCGAGTCGTCAAAGATCCACGCCGCTGCTCTCATCATCGGGGAGCTGGCGGAGTGTCCGAGTCACTGGAGCTCAGTCAAATCCCTGGACCAGTGGCTCCAGGAGCAAGGAGTTCCAGGACTCCAAGGTAGGAAAGTCACAGAAGTCAGTCAGTCACTCTTGACAAAGGGAGTTGGCGAATACATGAATAATTATATCTTTAATGATAAGATTTGCTTTGAGCTTGTTGTGTCCTGTCCAAGGCATCGACACCCGCTGCCTGACCCAAAAAATCCGCGAGAAAGGGACCATGTTGGGGAAACTCGTTTTGGAGGGGACACCAGAGGACAGCGTTCCCTTTGACAATCCTGACAAAAGGAACTTGGTCCAGGAGGTGTCCATGAAGGTAAGGCATTTCCTGACCACATAAATCATTTAAAAAAAAGTTCTTGTTGGAGCCAATAGTCTTCCATCTTGACGCACTGCATTGTGGGTCACATGGCTTTCCTTGTGTCCCAAATTGTATTGAGGCAATTAATCTGCTGGCCTGTTCTACATATAGGCTGATATTCGGTGTTTTCAAAATAATAAGGTGATATCTCTTATTTTCTCATGAAATAGTAAATACTGGAGGTAAAGGTCATGCGAGCGTTAAGTGACCAAAAAAAGAAGTTATTTACATTTTTTCTAATTTATCTATTTTTTGAGGGGTGGGGTTGTTTGTTTTTATGATGCACCAATATATTGCTTATTGGATTTTTTTTCCTGCCAAATATTGGGATTGGCATCACCCTTAAAAAAATCCACCTTGGTTGGTCCCTAGCACTAATCCATATTTCAGGCCATAAATTATGTAAAAAATGGTTCAATCCTTTCTTTTTGGTCCAGGAGCCGCAGTTATTCAACCCCGGCGGTAGTCTCCGGGTCACCGTGGTGGACTGTGGCGTTAAATACAACCAAATCCGCTGCCTGGCCGAGCGAGGGGCCCGCATCACTGTTGTACCCTGGGACCACCCTTTGGACAGAACAGGTCTACATGACATTCGCGTTCCTGGCTCTTGAATTCAGCCCTTGTTGATTGCTCATGCATTTTCTTGTTTTTTGTCGGCTCCAGAATTTGACGGTTTGTTCATCAGCAATGGTCCCGGTGATCCGCTTCTCTGCCAGGCCACCATCGACAACGTGCGGAAGGTGGTGAACGTGGATGACCCCAAGCCGGTTTTCGGCATCTGCCTGGGACACCAGCTGCTCTCTTTGGTCATTGGAGCAAGGACCTACAAAATGAAGTCAGTAACCACTTGATAGCGAAGGGTTGTTTCTTTAGCTGGGCACTTACTGCATCTTACGTTGGGCCGTTCGATTCTAATCAGCTGTCAACTTTACCACCTTTCTTTATTTGTGTACACAATGCATAACGGCACAATTTATTTATTTTTTTCCCCCCTTCAAAGGTGCTGTTACATTTTTGACACCTTTCTTTATTTGTGTACACAATGCATAACGGCACTATTTATTTATTCCCCCCCCAATCCAAAGGTGTTGTTACATTTTTGGTTGTTGAGCTAGAATGACGTGCGACCCCGTGCATGTCCTCAGCGACCTGCTTCGCTCAGTCCTGGTGTGAAATGCGTCATGTCGTCGCTCTCAGCAGCTGTGCGTCCGTGTTTTGATTAAGGCAGAGCAAACAAAGCGAGATGAGCCGCTTCTGAAAGCGACGGCTGTTTTATCGGGGGGCGTCCAAGGTTACCAATGCCAACAAATGTTCGCGGAATGACAACTCGCAGGATGTCCTTGTGGTATTATGTCAATAAACCAGGGCTCGGCAATGTATAGCTTGCGGGCCAGATGTGGCCTTTGAATTATCACAAGTTATCAGGAGTATGAGTTGCATTTTCCTACAATTGGTTAAAAGTTTTTTGTTTTTTTTTTCATCTTCTATTAGTTTTTATGAATGTACTCATCTATTAATGTGGCAGGTACGGCAACCGTGGCCACAACCAGCCTTGCCTCCACAAAGGCACCGACCGCTGCTTCATCACCAGTCAGAACCACGGCTTCGCCGTGGACCCCGACACGCTGCCGAGCGACTGGGACGTCCTTTTCACAAACGCCAACGACCACACCAACGAGGGCATCGTGCACAACACGCAGCCGTTGTTCAGGTACGCCAACGAAAAAGCTTCTTTCCTCTCTTCTTTCCTGAACGATAGCTCAAAATATTTGTTTCCGCTCTAGTGTGCAGTTCCATCCCGAGCACACGGCCGGCCCGACGGATCTGGTGGGCTTGTTTGATGTGTTCCTCGACACTGTCAGAGACTACAAGGAGGGCAATACCGACAAATCCGGTAACCTATTATTATTTTTGCTGCTGAGGCATGTGCTTGCAAGCTGCAAATATTTTTCCATAGCTGCCTCAGCGCGGGTTAAGTTAACTATTTAAAAATAAATAAATAAAGAGCCCTTTGGGGAATGTTAGATTGAGCAACATTTGTAATTTATTAGTGATTGATTATTTCTATGGAGGGTTCTAACCGACAGAAGCGAAAAATTTTTTAAAAACTCATTTGGACATAAAAGATTTAGTGCCCAGCCAGAGCGAGCATCCTTGTGACATGATTCCCCGTTTTCTTTTCCACAGTGAAACAACGTCTGATGGACCATCTCACCTACTCGCGTTCCTCCAAGCTCGAAGAGATATACCGACCGAGGAAAGTCCTCATCCTGGGCTCCGGAGGACTTTCCATCGGCCAGGCTGGCGAGTTTGACTACTCGGGCTCTCAGGTCGGTATGACCGCACTGAGCTGGAACCAGGACTCTTGTGTGTTTTGATTTTCAAAGGTGGTGATTCCTAACATACCACTTTTTTGTCATCGGGGGTTTATTCTTACAAATCTTCTAACTTCTAATATGCAGTGGAGTTTTTTTTTTTTTCTGCTAACATGTCTCTTTTTTTTTTCTTTTCAGGCTATTAAGGCACTGAAGGAGGAAAACATCCAGACAGTGTTGATCAACCCCAATATTGCCACAGTCCAGACCTCCAAGGGGCTTGCAGACAAAGTTTACTTCCTACCCATTACACCGGAATATGTCACTCAGGTATGTCACTGTCGACGTGAAGCCTTTATTTTTCGAATTACACCAAAATAATAAAAGGGAGAGGAGGGTAGAAATTTGTCCCAGGTTGATCCATTTGCAGCACACTGACAGCCCTATTCACTCCAAGGTGATTAAAAACGAGCGGCCAGACGGCGTCCTGCTGACGTTCGGTGGGCAGACGGCTCTCAACTGTGGCGTGGAGCTGACCAAGCTGGGTGTGCTGGAAAAGTACAACGTGAAGGTCCTGGGCACGCCGGTGGCCTCCATCGAGATGACAGAGGACAGGAAGATTTTTGTGGAGAAAATGGAGGAGATCAACGAGCACGTGGCGCCCAGCGAGGCGGCCCTCTCTGTCGAGCAGGTAAGCAGCATCGCGTATGGGGAATGGTAAGGGTTGACTCCTGACTCTTTGTATTCTTCTCTTCTCAGGCGGTGGCCGCCGCAGAGCGCCTGGGCTACCCCGTGCTGGTGCGCTCGGCCTTCGCCCTGGGCGGCCTGGGCTCGGGTTTCGCCAACAGCCGCGAGGAGCTGACCGCCCTGGTCACGTCAGCCTTCGCGCACACCTCCCAGGTGCTGGTGGACAAGTCGCTGAAGGGCTGGAAGGAGATCGAGTATGAGGTGGTGCGCGATGCCTACGACAACTGCATCACTGTGAGTCGAAGCTTGATGCCTGTTGGCGTTGGCTCAAATCAAAGATTGTGTTGGCATCGAACTGATTTGCATCCCAAACTCTTTTCACATTTTTATTCCAAAATTCATTTTGTCCTGTTCAGGTGTGTAATATGGAGAACATTGACCCCCTGGGCATCCACACCGGGGAGTCTATCGTGGTGGCACCCAGTCAAACGCTCAACAACCATGAGTACAATATGCTTAGGAACACCGCCATCAAAGTCATCCGCCATCTTGGCATCGTGGGAGAGTGCAACATTCAGTATGCGCTGAATCCCGAATCGGACCAGGTAAAACACTTGACGCGGACGTCGCGTCGGCTGCCGTGTGTTCGTACGAGAGTCTTTTTGGATACCAAGAAAAATAAATGATTTACGAAAAATAACTAACTTACTTCAACGATTTTTGACGTTCCACCTGCATCATTTTGGACCTCCTTCAGTACTACATCATCGAGGTGAACGCCCGGCTGTCGCGCAGCTCCGCCCTGGCCAGCAAGGCGACAGGTTACCCTCTGGCATACGTAGCAGCAAAACTCGGCCTGGGCATCCCGCTTCCGCAACTCAAGTACGATGGGAAAGATGACATTCGTGTGTCGCAAGGAAGGCCTGTTTCGCACAGAGAGACCCCTTTCACATTAAATTGTATGTGTGGTCCCCTCCCCCTCCAGGAACTCTGTCACCAACTCAACCACGGCCAACTTTGAGCCCAGTCTGGACTATTGTGTGGTGAAGGTGCCTCGCTGGGATCTGAGCAAGTTCCTGCGGGTCTCCACCAAGATCGGAAGCTCCATGAAGAGCGTCGGTAGGAGACGGCGTTCGGAATTGGGATGTATTACGACAGTACTGTCTGAACGCGTTTATTATCCAGGTGAGGTGATGGCTATCGGCCGCAGCTTCGAGGAGGCCTTCCAGAAGGCTCTGAGGATGGTGGATGAGAACTGCGTCGGGTTTGACCACACCATCAAGCCGGTGTCTGAGCAGGTGAGCGACTCGACGTCGCAGGGACGACGGAGGTATTGTGAATGCCTTCTCGTATGGCTTCCGACTTATGTTAACAAAAATCCAGATATCCGAGTGAAAGTCAGACTGCAGCACTCACAAATATTTGTACTTTCCTTCCAACCAATGCTCACAGGAACTCCAGACGCCCACCGACAAGCGAATCTTCGTTCTGGCCGCCGCCTTCCGCGCCGGCTACACGGTGGACCAACTGTACAAACTGACCAAGATCGACCGCTGGTTCTTGCACAAGATGAAGACCATTACTGACCACGAGCGACTGCTGGAGATGTACAACCAGGTGAGAGCCATGTTTAACAAAAGACCGAACCTAAGTGTGGCTTGGTTTTGACTCCCCCGGAGTCTGATGTGCAGGACGAGAGCCTCATGCCGCCTGAGGTGATGCGCAGGGCCAAGCAGCTCGGCTTCTCGGACAAGCAGATCGCGCTGGCTGTCCAGAGGTGAGGACAGTGTGAAAGCTACATTACTGGTGGTCATGGTTCAAACAGTCTTTTTTTTTTTTTGACACGAAATACCGTATTGGCCCGAATATAAGACGTTGTTTTTTTGTATTGAACTAAGACTGAAAAAGTCGGGGTCGTCTTATATTCGGGGTCTAGACATTATACCCATTCATGACGCTAGATGGCGCCAGATATCATTGAAGCGAATGCTGAACTTGACCCCTCAGGCCAAAGTGAACCCCTGTCACGAAGAATAAAAATAAAAATAGTGGGGAAAAAGAAAAGAGAAGAAAATAATAGAAGAGATAACAGAAAATGGAGAAACATAGCGACAATCTGGAGAAAAGTAGGTCGAAGATCGGCCAGGTTAACCGGCAGCTGAGGAGAAGTTATGATGTAATTTACATTTCAAAAACCAGAAGCCATTCCTTTACGAATGTGACCGCACTTTAGTTTACATATTTAAATGTTCAGATATTAAGATTTGAATGAGGCAAAATAACATGCTTTTTCTCTCAAATATATTGTTAGAATCATTTGTTTCAGATGTACTGTAATTATTTTATGTATAAAAATTAATTTGGTGTTCAAAAAGTCTTTTTTCAAACTTGACTCTTGAAAAAGAAGGGGTCGTCTTATAATCAGGGCCGTCTTATATTCGGGCCAATACGGTAAATCAGTTCAAAATCTGTCGTCTCCGCCCCTCCTGACCGCAGCACCGAGCTGGCGGTGAGGAAGCTGCGCCACGATTGGTCCATCCTTCCCGTGGTCAAGCAGATTGACACAGTGGCGGCGGAGTGGCCGGCCTTCACCAACTACCTGTACCTCACCTACAACGCCACCCAGAACGACCTGAGCTTCAGCGACCTGCACGTCATGGTGATCGGATCGGGCGTCTACCGCATCGGCAGCAGCGTCGAATTTGACTGGTGCGCTGTGGGCTGCATCACGGAGCTCCGGAAGGTGCGTCTCCTCAAACGCCACCACTCGTATGATCCACCACAGCTGTTTGATTGATGCGTTTATCGACTTTCTTCCCCCCCAGATGGGCTACAAGACCATAATGGTGAACTACAACCCCGAGACGGTCAGCACGGACTACGACATGTGTGACCGCCTCTACTTTGACGAAATCTCCTTTGAGGTGCCTTTTTGTTTTGAACTCCGTGGACCCGGTTGTTCGATTCCATGCATGATGGGTCGACTGCCACTCAAGAAATAAGGTCTTGCTTGAGCGGTAAACACCTGAGATTTGTTATGCCGTGTTGCTCTCAGGTAGTGATGGATATCTACGAGATGGAAAACCCGGAAGGCGTGATCCTGTCCATGGGAGGCCAGCTACCCAACAACATTGCCATGTCGCTGCACCGCCAGCAGTGCCGCATCCTGGGAACCTCGCCCGAGTTCATCGACTCGGCGGAGAACAGGTTCAAGTTCTCCAGAATGCTGGACACCATCGGCATCAGCCAGCCGCAGTGGAAAGAGCTTTCTGATACCGAGGTAACATCGCCACCTTTCGCTTTCTCCCCTGGAATCTATTAAAGCCTTCAACAATACGGAAATGTCTTCCGTGTCTCTCCAGTCCGCTATAAGTTTTTGCGAGACCGTGGGCTACCCGTGCTTGGTACGACCATCCTATGTGCTGAGCGGTGCTGCCATGAACGTGGCGTACAGCGACAACGACCTGGAGAAATACCTGAGCAACGCCGTGGCTGTGTCCAAGGAGCATCCCGTCGTCATCTCCAAGTTCATACAGGAGGCCAAGGTGAGGCCGAAAGCGAGGTTCTCAGTCAGCCAGCCGTCCTCAACCGTTTTTGCACCATTATCAAAGCCGTATTTTGACAAATTCACTTTATAATGAATGTAACCATTGTCATTCGTGGAATATACTTTTGCTGTTCAGCCTCTGTGGGTATTGAATGGCCCAAGGACCAGTAGCGTAAACGGCATCACGTCGTGGTGGTTCGTAAAGCTATCTGATCCAATAGGAAATCGACGTGGACGCGGTGGCGTGCGACGGCGTGGTCATCGCCTTTGCCGTGTCCGAGCACGTGGAGAACGCCGGCGTGCACTCCGGCGACGCCACGCTGGTGACGCCCCCTCAGGACCTCAACCAGAAGACCATTGAGAGGATCAAGATGATCGTCCACGCCATCGGGCAAGAACTGCAGGTCACGGGACCCTTCAATCTGCAGCTCATTGCGAAGGTGACGAGATTTCCGGAGGCCCGCATGCAAATGTGGTGTCTTAATTCTTTTGAAGGAATGAATGGCCTCACTCATTTTTGCATGCTTTCGTTGTCGTATTATTTCACTGACATCATTAACTCATGCAGTACCAGCCAATTCTGGACCAAGTCTGAAAAGACGTTTAAAAATGTCTTTGGGAGTGAATGAGTTAACCGTGGTTGGATGTCTTTGTGGTGCCAGGACGACCAGCTGAAGGTGATTGAGTGCAACGTTCGCGTCTCGCGCTCCTTCCCCTTTGTGTCCAAGACGCTGGGTGTGGACCTCGTGGCCCTGGCCACGCAGGTCATCATGGGCGAGGAGGTGGATCCAGTGGGACTGATGAGAGGAAAGGGCATCGTGGGGGTCAAGGTAAGCTCTTATTCCCAACCCCCTTGCTTTACTTCTTTCTCCGCATCATGCAATGGCGCGTGTTCCTCTCAGGTTCCGCAGTTTTCCTTCTCCCGGCTGGCGGGCGCCGACGTGGTGCTCGGCGTCGAGATGACCAGCACTGGAGAGGTGGCGTGCTTTGGCGAAAACCGCTACGAGGCTTACCTCAAAGCCATGCTCTCCACCGGCTTCAAGATTCCCAAGAAGAACATTTTGCTCTCCATTGGCAGCTACAAGGTCCCCCCAAAAAAATCTCTTCAAGCTCCAATTTGTGACTTCCCATCAGTCTTGAATGCAGCACCATCCAACTCTTTGAGCGTGTTGTCATTGCTGAGACGTTCTGTTTTGATGCTGGTGTTTATAGAACAAGAGCGAGCTTCTGCCCACGGTCCAGGCTCTGGAGATGCTGGGTTACGACCTTTACGCCAGTCTGGGTACCGCTGATTTCTACACGGAACATGGCGTCAAGGTAAGTTGACCCACCAGAGCTATTACGAATAAGATTGCTCGTTCGATATTCGAATTCTGTGGTGTGGAGACTCACCGACAGGAGGTGGTCGATGTTTTGCTAGGTGACGGCCGTGGATTGGCCCTTCGAGGAAGACGACAGCGATTGTCCCAACAAGGAGAAGCAGCGCAGTATCATGAACTACCTGGAGGAGAATCACTTTGACCTGGTGGTGAACCTCTCCATGAGGAACAGCGGGGGGCGCCGCCTCTCCTCCTTCGTCACCAAGGGTTACCGCACGAGGCGCATGGCCATTGACTACTCGGTGCCTCTCATTATCGACATCAAATGCACCAAACTCTTTGTTCAGGTACGGACTTGATCGCGGCGCGAGACATACGGTGTTACTTTGAGGGACGTTTTTAGGAAATGGTTCTTTGCAGGCTCTCCGTCAGATTGGGCGAAGTCCGCCGGTGAAGACTCACATCGACAGCATGACATCACAGACGCTGGTCCGCCTGCCCGGTGAGTTTCGATGCAAATATGGAATTTGAGTTTGTTTAGACATTTCCACGAAAAAGTGTGGAAAATGGAAATCATATGGTATGATATTTTTTCGTTTCATTTTTAGGGTTTGACCAATATGGATTTTTTTTGTTTTTTTGTTTTGTTTTTTTAGGCAGGTGCCAATTATGAAATTTATCCTAAAAAATTCCTAGTTTCTAATATTTTACAGTAAGATGACTTTTTCAAGATGCTTATGTTTTTTTGTGTGAATGGTTTTCTGCTGTTTTGAGTTTTCTTGCCTTGTTTTGTCACCCAGGCCTTATCGACGTCCACGTCCATTTGCGGGATCCTGGCGCCACCTACAAGGAGGACTTCTCCTCAGGCACGGCAGCCGCCCTGGCAGGTGGCTTGACCATGGTGTGCGCCATGCCCAACACCTCCCCCTCCATCATTGACGCCACCTCTTTGGCCCTCATACAGAAGGTGCGGCAGATTTTGTAAAAATGAGACTTGCTTGAAACTTGAAAGTTAGAGACTCGAGGTTTACTTGTGACTCGCATTTGCGTGACTTACTCCCGTTTCTGCTGTGCGCCGCCACAGCTCGCGAAAGCCGGCTGCCGCTGCGACTACGCCTTGTATTTGGGCGCCGCCTCGGACAACGCGGCTGTCCTGCCGTCCATTGCCAGTCAAGCTGTTGGCCTGAAGATGTACCTGAACGACACCTACTCGACCCTCAAGATGGACAACGTCTCACTCTGGATGGAGGTTCGCTTCGCACCGCCATCAATTGACCTGCTTGCATTCATTTTCCTGTTAACCTAAAACCAAAACATGCAGTTGTTTATTGTAGTACAGATGACAATTTTGCTTGTGTTTGTGAAAAAAAATAATAGCATTTTACATCACAATATAAAAGTGGTGGAAAAGAAATCACAATTAGATGATCTTTCAAAATCGTCTGTTGGCCGTACTTATGTGCAACATTTGCAACTTTGTTCTCCTGGAAGCACTTTGAGAAGTGGCCCAAGCATCTTCCCATCGTGGCACACGCTGAGAAGCAGACAGTGGCCGCCATCTTGATGGTGGCTCAGCTCTACCAGCGACCGGTGCACATCTGCCACGTGGCTAAGAAGGAGGAGGTAAGAATATGCTTTCCTTTTCATGGGCAAAGAACCAGAAGTACTTTAGTAAGAAGCCACAAGCGATGAACAAAAAAATCTTCCTGAGTGAGAAACGAAAATATAAGAGAGAAAATAAAATTGATCTTCTGGTGCTGCTTTTTTTTCCCCTCCCCCCATTTACACTCAGATCCTGATCATCCGGGCCGCCAAGCAGAAGGGCATCCAGGTGACGTGCGAGGTGGCACCGCATCACCTGTTCCTGTGCGACAACAACGTGGCGGAGATCGGCGATGGGCGAGCGCAGGTGCGACCCATGCTGGGCTCCCGGGAGGACATGGATGCGCTGTGGGAGAACCTGGACATTATCGACTGCTTCGCCACAGACCACGGTCAGGAACTGCCTCACGATAGAAAAATCGATAAAATCAGAATTGGCAGAAGTATGAAGATTTTCTCTCTCTCTTTTTTTTTCAGCTCCTCACTCTGTCGAAGAGAAAAACAGCGAGCATCCTCCTCCTGGCTACCCCGGCCTGGAGACCATGCTGCCGCTTCTGCTCACCGCCGTCAGCGACGGGCGTCTGACTTTGGACGACATCATCCGCCGTCTCCACGACAACCCGCGCCGCATCTTTAACCTGCCCGTGCAGGAAAACACTTATGTGGAGGTATATATGAACAGTTAAAAGGCTCACTAAATAGTCTTAAAATGTGATGAACATACGTTTTGGTTTCCTGTTTGTTGTTCTTCTGCCGACCAGGTGGACTTGGAGCAGGAGTGGGTGATTCCACAGGCCATGCAGTTCACCAAGTCCAAGTGGACGCCGTTCCAAGGCATGAAGGTGAAGGGTAAAGTTCGCCGTGTGGTCCTGCGAGGGGAGGTGGCCTACATTGATGGACAGGTAAAGATCGATGTTTTGTTTTCTATCTCGGCGCCTCTCACACAAATGTTCCCGAACCCCAAAATCTGTAGTTTGTGGCTCTACAAAATTAATAATCATACATATATGTATTTGTCAGGTGTTAGTGCCCCCAGGTTACGGTGAAGACGTGAAGACCTGGCCAGTGGCCGCGGTCCTTTCCCCGGAAAGCCCAATGGTAAGGAGTAGAAATTCAGTACATACTGTGCGTAGAGTGGTGTGCACGACTGATGTGAGGTGTCGTTTGCCTACATTAGACCCCCGAGCGACCTCGCCCGACCCCTCCTCGCGACGGTCTGGTGCGAACTCGAGCCGCCAGCCCTCGACGTTCGGCCGGAGAGAGTCGCTACCTGCTGCCCGCGCGTGTCCATCGCTCTTCCGACCCGGGAATGCCGCCAGGTAGGCTTTCAAAGATTTTGAAACTTAGTCTAATTGCATTTTTTTTTTCATAATACTGCAATTGTAATTTTAAAATGGGGTGATTTACTTTCCGGGTCTTCTTCCCATGTATTTTTTGAAGTTGAAATTTAATATAAAACTAATTTTTTTAAAAGTGCATTTTTACTTCATATTATAAAACTAAATACTATAATTTCAGCCAAAAACAAGTTTGCTAGCTTAATGCTAACATATAATGCAAAGCACCATAGACAGGCTAACAGAAAGTAGCATAGATGTGAAGGTAATTATAAACCTTTAAGAACAACTACTTTGACACACGGATCAGCAACACAAACAAACAGCATGCAACAATCCTCAAAAGTGTTTCTATTCTTACAAAACTGAGATGAACAGTGAAATAGCAGGGGAACACTTTAAAAAAATATTTTTATTTTTTTAACATATTCAACGTAAAGGATGCCTGTCGTTATAATTTGCATAAATGTGCAGAGATTGTCATGCCGCCGCCCTCGGGCGTGGCCGAAAGCTACAGCCACCCGCCTCCGCTGTCCAGGCTGCTGTCCCCCCAACCCGGGCCGGGCCAGACCCCCGCCGGCCAGCCGCCTCACGCCCACATGTCCCCTCTGCTGCAGCCCCTGGTGGGCCAACACGTCCTGTCCGTCAGACAGTTCAGCAAAGAGCAGGTAGGCCCCGGGAGGCAAAATTGACACGTCGGCACTTTGAAGATACATGAAACTTGAGAATAACATTTTGCAATGTTTGTCGTCCATTTCAGATGTCTCACCTGTTCAACATTGCACACACGTTACGTTTGATGGTTCAGAAGGAACGGAGTCTGGATATACTCAAGGTAGGTCCAGTGATCACCCCCTTCTCTACGAAATACTTCCTCCTTTGTTCTTTCAGATTTGCACCACCTCAAGCTAAATAAGTATACTGCCATTTAGTGGTTTACAGTGGAATTACACCCAACGTAAACAAGTTGTTAAAATTTATTAGAAAAATCCATCCAGGTTCCACTATAGTTTGATCCGAAATTTTCTGGGCGCGCTTGTTAGTTGATGGTTTGTCGTGCCGACTTCCCGCAGGGCAAAGTGATGGCGTCCATATTCTACGAGGTGAGCACCCGCACCAGCAGCTCTTTCGCGGCGGCCATGCAGCGTCTGGGCGGCTCGGTGGTCCACTTTTGTGAGACCACCTCGTCCACGCAGAAGGGCGAGTCGCTGGCTGACTCGGTGCAGACCATGAGCTGCTACGCCGACGTTCTGGTACTGCGACACCCTACGCCTGGCGCTGTGGAGGTACGGCAATAGCAATTCGATATAATTGTCAATTGGAGAAAAAAAAATCGGTTTAGCTCAAATTTCAGCTTCTCTTTCTTCATTGTTTTTACTCAACTTTTAAACCGGTTCAAATTTCAATGTGCTCTTCTTGCTGCGACGTCATTCAGAGCGTGTCCCGCCATTGCCGCAAGCCGGTGATCAACGCAGGCGACGGCGTAGGCGAGCACCCCACGCAGGCTCTTCTGGACGTCTTCACCATCCGGGAGGAGCTGGGCACAGTCAACGGCATGACGGTGAGCATCGCCGCCGCCCTCCTGGAGTACCCGGCATACAAGAGGAAGAGGGCGGTTAACGTTTGTGTTTGACACGGAACCCAGATCACCATGGTCGGCGATCTGAAACACGGCCGCACTGTCCACTCGCTGGCCAAGCTGCTGACCCAGTACCGCATCACGCTGCGCTACGTGGCCCCCAAGAACCTCCACATGCCCGCCGAGATCATCGATTACGTGGCCTCGAAGGGCATCAAACAGGTCGGTTTGCATTTAGATTTGCCGCCGAACGTCATGGGAACGGACCACTCAACGGGGCGATGATGTCGCTCGCAGGAGGAGTTTGAGAGCATCGAAGAAGCTCTGCCCGAGACCGATGTCCTCTACATGACCAGGATTCAGAAGGAGAGGTTCGCATCCGAAGAGGAGTACAAGGCCGTACGACAACACTTTTCAATTTCATTCACTTGTTTAGTTCAATCAATTTGTTATTATTTTTTAATTAATTCGGTGTTGTTTATAATTATGCGGACACAATAATATGCCCCCAGTGTTTCGGACAGTTCATCCTCAGCCCTCACATCATGACCGCAGCCAAGAAGAAGATGGTCGTCATGCATCCGATGCCCCGAGTCAACGAAATCAGGTTTTGATTGATTCCGAACTGATCATGTTTCGCGTCAATCACATTAGCTCTCTAATCATTTTGAAATGGAGTATTCTACGCTCTGTAACGTAACATCTGTACGTTAATCCTCTGCGTTGCCAATTGTTGACATGTTGCTGAACGCTGGATACATACTTGAGTCATCCTGTAATTTCAATGAAATGCAAGTCAGTGCAGAATGCAACCGGACTTTTTGTGGTCGTTTCAGCGCCGAAGTAGACACTGACCCGAGGGCCGCCTACTTCCGCCAGGCCGAGAACGGCATGTACATCCGAATGGCCCTGCTGGCCACCGTACTTGGACGATAGACTGGCACCACGGTAAGTAGTTTAGATGATAATTTTTTTTTTTTTTTTGTAGTAACATGAACAAATGTCACACTGCTCTCTTCTTCACAGTCATTCCTGCCATCAGTTATTTTGGGACCAGTCTTTGTCTTTTAAAGAGCCCCCTCGGGGGGGAAGAATGCTGCTTTGATCAACAAGACTTTGCTGCTGGATTTGGCCAAAATCATTTTTTTCCTCCCCTTCTGTGATATATCTCATCTCATTTAAATGTGTAACATTACATTATCCCACAATCTTTAAGTGGCGTTTTTAGATGATTTGGGGGTTTTACTGTCAATTATATGTATCATTGTGACAGACCAGAGGCAAAGGTTAGTATCGAGGATTTGTCACTGCAGTGTTGGAGACTGTTTTTGTATCGTGCAAAAATAAATGAAATGATAGTAATCGTATCGCAATTTATATTATTGTTGAATCTGACACTTAAAAATGTGTTAAGTGACATGAAGATTGTCTTTGCTGCTTGGTGATTATGGGAATGGACAGTCATTCAAATCAGGCATCTTCACGCTAAATGATATTAACATTTTGTGACTGTTTTTTTATTGTAACCAAAATAATCAACACTGTACAGGATTTTTAATGCAATCACTTGTAGGCATAGATTGAGCAGGACTATGTCAGACAAACACGAAATGCAAGCACAAGGAGCAGTCGGAAGGCACTAACCACAAGGTAAATGGCCAGCAGGACAGAATCCAGGATCCTGATGTCAAATGATAAGCCACGCCCCTTAAAGGCACACGAATTCACAGGTAAATCTCTCGGTTTAGTGACAAATTACCCCAAGATTTATTATTATTATTATTATTATTATTTTTTTTTAGCATTCATTTTGTTGAGCATTTGTCATGAGGGTAGCGGGCGAGGTGGCAACTATCCCTAATTCTAGTTAATTTATTTTATCATGGAAAAATAATTTTAATTTGATAATACACTCCTATAAATGACATTTGAGTTAATTCTAATCTCCACCTGTCTTATTTTTCGCTCATTTTTGAACTCCAGCAAATGCGACGAGTGTCAGGTGACGAACTTTTCCGTTGTGACATTGAACGCGTCACCACGTCATTCCCTGGAAAGATTTTGAGAGCGAGCTGTCATTTCACCGACTCGGTTCGGTTAACGGTGCCGCCGTATGAACACTCGATCCCGGCCGACCTTCCCCGCGCGGCACCGAGCCCATGACTGGGTGTCCGGACACTAAACCAGATGATCCAGTTAGCATCCTGGCGAGACACACCGCGCACAGTTAACATCAGGTAACACACGCACACCCAAACACACTAGTTAGCATGATGCTAACCGGTCGAGGAGAGGCCTTTTCCATTCAAAAAAATCTAAAAAAAAAAAAAATTCCTGACGGTTCAAGTTCCATTTGCGCTTCAAACGGTCTTGTACAAATAAAGCGGCGATTATTTTATTTTCTTTTGAGTTATTGTTGAACATCCATGTAGACACTTTAATGCCACTGGTGAGAAGAAACGATGTAAAGGCGCCTAACGTTGAAATATCTGCCGAATTTAAGATGATACATTTTAGTTTAAACACATTTGAATATCAATACTTCCTGGCGATTTTACCGCACACTTTAGTTGAGTGAATTTTTAATTGTGAACGATTCTAAACCGGTTTGGTGGTACCATCTGTACCACAAAAGTAGTTGGTGGTACCATCGAGGACCCGAATGCTTATTTAATCTATCATACTGCATTTAAGTTCTCACTGACAGTGATTTGTCTTCAAGGGGAATAATAGAAAGTAGTTAATTGTCAACGTGCCGGGAGATTAACATTAGCCGGAGGATTAGGTCTAGCCAGGCAAGGACATGGGCGAAAATGACCAGCGTGAAATCTGTCAGCCACAGTTATTTCCAACCCATTAGTCGAGGCAGACCGAAACGTACAGTTTACCCCTCGATGTAATCTTTAAGGTTAGCCATTCGTGCTTATAATGGATTCAAAATTATCACAACGCGCTAATTAATCGGGCGAGCCTTGAGGTTTTGTAACCTCGCATTCAGACTGCACCGTCCCCCGCCTCGTCGACCTGCCAATCATCAGCATCAGCAGCACCTAATTATGAAAGCCACTCAACTTGGCGCTTAATCACCTTGTTTGTCTGCACAAGCGAGCCAAAAATCTTGGGAACAGTACGCTTGTATGAGCTCAGCAATACAAGTCACCAGATTTACGAAGGATTTTGAGACTCAAGTCGTAAATTGGACCATTTTATTTTTTTTAAGCTTTGTGCAGGTGAAGCATGGCGACCCCTTAAAAATATTTGCATCTTAGAAGCACCAAAAGCCTGGGTCGAAATTTTTTCAAAATGTGACTCAATGACAAGAGCCCAACTGATTAATAAACCAGCAGATATTAAGCCTTTCAACATTTATACATATCGTTTTGGGCTGTTACGGTGACTCTGCATCTCTAACGGAACGTCTTACTATTTTGTTAAGAGTGGAGGTTTTTGATGTTAATTTCTAAAAATATTTCTTTGGATATCTTTTTTTTTTTTTTTTTTTGCTGCTTTTCAAAATAAGCTAAATTTAGCTGCTCAAATGTTCAAAAGACTCAAAACAACCACAGACAAATGCACCACTCCCTGTCATCTGTCTGATTAATTGGTGCATAGCATAGTAGTAGTAAGAGCACATTAATGATGTTAAATTAGGAGTGGGTGCCCGTGAGCGCAACCATCTGGTTGTGTGTGCGTGCGTGCGTGCGTGCGTGCGTGTGTGACAGGGTTGATTAAAACAACAGCCTTCTTGATCTGTGTCTCTCTCTCAGTTCAGCTTTTCATGACTGATACGCTTTAAGAGGGCAGTCAGTTGAACCAAAGCGGCCCAGGGATTCCCGCGCCACACTTCTGGCTGAATGACATCTTTTTTTTTTTTGGTTTGTTTGTTTTTGTTTTTGTGTGTGTTTGTGTGTGTGTCTGTGTGTGTTTCTTTGTGACCTTGTGACCAGACGCTGATGCACCTGCTCATTAAGTGAGAGGTCAGCAAAAAGTAATCTTCTTATCTTAATGACGTGTGTGTGTGTGTGTGTGTGTGCGCGCGCGCGTGCGTGCGTGCGAGAGATACACTCGGTGGCTACTTCATTAGGTACATGCTCTAACGACCAATAATACAAGAGCTGTATCAGTGCCGCAAATTTCAAAAAATTTTGCTCTCGTAACTATTGGAACTGGATATCATTTGTAATGATGTAGAACTAAATGGGCAACAAGTCTTTGGCGACTGACGCCATATTTGCTTTCCCCTGGGCTCCTTTCTTGATATACACAAAACAATCCGTGCCTTGAGGATGGAAATGAGCGGTCGAATCCGTCCAGCAGCAATGTCAGTTGCTCTTCGCGATAGATAAAGAATTCACGCTTGTGAAACTCCACATATAACGCATTACTAATGCATTTGAGGAAGAAAAAAAATGCAGGCGTCCACTGTAGCGCCTCTCTTTTGGCAGTCATGTTGTTCGTGTAAGCAGTGCACATATATCAGTGGATTTCCAATAAATACATTTGTGTTGTTGCGGTCACGAAGAGTGGATGTGAGCCATGGCTAACCCCAACCCCCACGCCCACGCCAACCCCCATGCCCCGCGGGCCCAGAGGAAGATGTCCACGGCGGGGGAGAGCGTCTACAAGGTTTTAGGACTGGAGAAAGGTGCCTCGGCTGAGGACATCAAGAAAGCCTACAGGTGAGTGCTCATGTTAAGTCACAAAGGCTAAGACGACGTAATACTCAACCGGAGCAAAGTTTGGTACTGCCCACCCCACTCCCATTCTCCACTATATTTTCTTTTTCAGCCAAAAAAAAAAAAAACCCCACCAAAAATTTTTTTGCACTTTAAATAGTGACTCAGCAGGCTCTTAACTCATTCAGTACCAGCCAATTCTGGACCAAGTCTGAAAAGACGTTTAAAAACGTCTTTGGGAGTGAATGAGTTAACACCCAAACCCTGACTTCAAACCGAAACTTTACCTATCCCTGATCTGAAATCCCCCCTAGCTCGAAAACTTACTTTTCCTCTGCCGGCAGAAAGTTGGCGCTGAAGTACCACCCGGACAAAAACCCCGACAACCCGGAGGCAGCGGAGAAGTTTAAGGAGATCAACAACGCCAACTCCATCCTCAACGATGACACCAAGAGGAAGATCTACGACCAGTACGGCTCCATGGGACTGTACGTGTCCGAGCAGTTTGGAGAGGAGAGCGTCAAGTACTACTTCCTCATGTCCAAGTGGTGGTTCAAGGTGGGCACGAGTTCACCCGCATATGTATAGACTCCCCAAAGGTGATTTTGGGAGATAACAGCCAATCAGAGTGATCGATCGTCACCGAGGACCTGATGGCGTTTGCGTGCAGGTTCTGGTGCTGTGCTGCACGCTGTTCAGCTGCTGCTGCTGTTGCTGCTGCTGCTGCTTCTGCTGCGGCAAGTGCAAGCCGCCGGACGAGGACGACAGCTACCAGTACGTGGATCCCGAGGACCTGGAGGCGCAGATCAAGGCGGAGCAGGACAACGGTGAGCGTTGTGCCACATAGATAGGATGGTAGATACCATATTGGCCCGAATATAAGACGGCCCTGATTATAAGACGACCCCCTCTTTTTTCAAGACTCAAGTTTGCAAAAATACTTTTTAAACACCAAATTAATTTTTATACAGAAAATAATTACAGTACATCTGAAACAAATGATTATAACAATATATGTGAGAGAAAAACCATCTCGAAGTGTACATCATAACTTCTCCTCAGCTGCCGGTTAACCTGGCCGATCTTCGACCCACTTTTCTACGTTTCTCCATTTTCTGTTTTCTCTTCTATTATTTTCGTCTCTTTTCTTTCTTACCGCGATTTTTATTTTTATTCTTCGTGACAGGGGTTCGCTTTGGCCTGGGGAGTCAAGTTCAGCATTCGCTTCAATGATATCTGGCGCCATCTAGCGTCGTGAATGGGTATAATGTCTAGACCCCGAATATAAGACGCCCCCCACTTTTTCAGTCTCATTTGAATGCACAAAACACCATCGTATATTCGGGCCAATACGGTAATGACGATTTGACGCTGGAGATGCCGAAATGTCGCACCCCATCGTGGCCCCGATATTTTATTGAAGAGGAGCTACGGCGCGTGGCCAAAAATGCTAACGACGTTGATTTTCAAAAACAGGCAACACGGTAATCATAGGCCAGCCCTCGTTTAGCGGAGGCGCCCAGACCCCAGACGACAAAAGCGCACCCATCCCGCTGCCCATGCCGCCCCCGCCGGCGCCCTCATCCAAGTCCCGGTTGTCGCCCTCGTCCCAACCAGAGGCGACGACGGAGCATCGAGAGGAGGAGGAAGAGAAGCCCCGCGAGAGCTTGCCCGAGTCGAAATGACTCGTAAGAGCCGCCGTTTTGTTTTGTGTGATCCATTGCCTGCTCGCCACCGACCTTCAAGAAGCTTGTCCTTGTGTTCGTTCCACTGACTTGACTGAATGCTGTGCTTCAATTATTCAATAGAAACATAACGAAGCATGTGTGCACTTGAACAACTCAGAAAACGCATTTCCCTCATGCGTTTGATAACAAATGCGCTCAATGTGCTTTCCTCCCGCAGGACGATGACAATCAACGAGAGCAAGCAGGTACACTATCATTTACACCATTATTATTATTATTATTAGTATTAGTATTATTATTAGTATTATTGTCTATATATATATATATATATATATATATATATATATTGTTTTATTATAATAATTTGTTAAATTGACAGTGCTTCACTTTTTTTCTGCACAATGTTACAAGCCTTATTCATTTTTTAAAAAATCATCAATGTGGGTTGCATATTCGCCTTTATTTTATTCTAAGCCTAACTGAGAAGACCAAAAGCAGTTAAATGTTTTTATTGTTTATTGTCTTAGAGATCTTTTTTTTATGCTTGTGTTGGTTAAAAAAAAAATCACATTTTAATCTTCTGCATGGCAAATGTAAGGACTCTTACATTAAAAAAAAAAAAAAACTAAAACTAATAAAAAAACTAAGCTAAGCATTTCAGAAAAAAAATAAAAACATGCTCTCAAAATTCAAAACAAAATATAACCGGACTATAATGAAAATTCCAAAATGATTATAGCCCTGATTAGCATGCGATTTATCTCCATAGCCCCTTTATTGATTCTGAGTTGTAATGAACGACTTTTTCCTTCCTGACAAGCCCCCTTCCTTCCCATGCAGATCGCACCGGACCACCGCCCCTGATTCCCGACCTGCCGGCCCTCCTGCAGGGAAAGCTGCTTCTTGTTGTTCTTCTGTGGACCTCCCGCGTCTTTCTTCCTCCATCTCATCTCCACACGGTGCTTTTTTTCCCCCGGGAATGAGCAGGAAATGACGCGACGCCGTTCAGAGGGGAACGGACCACTTTCCTCGTCACCTCTTTTATGAAGCAGGGACTGAGGGAAAGTTTTAACGTGCATGCTTGTTTTTTTTTTTTAAATCATGATGCATGTGCGCCGGTTCTGTAGAGACATGCAGAATCTGCTCCCAAACACTTATTTTGTTTGTTTGTTTTGTGCCACTCACTGCAAACAAAAGTATCAACCAGCAAATGGACCGAACCACTACAACGGACTGTAAAGGACGGAATCAAATGAACGGAACCTTTCCTCCCAGGAGCTCCATGTAGCCCTACTGACAGTCATAAGATCTGCTCTGTGCCAGCAGTTTTCTCTGTTGCCATTAACATTATCATCACAACGGCATCCCAAATCATTTCACAAAAAAAAAAAAAAAACAACCTAAGAGCTACTAGTAGTGATGAACGGCCCCACGCACGCTTTTTATTTTTATTTTATTTTTATTTTTTTTTGGGGGGGGGCTAGCAAATGAATTAAAATTAGAATGTGTCCAACAAAAAAAAAGTTTGGGGTCACCCATCCAGGATATCGTGCCTAATTTGGATGAATTCACCCAAAATGGCTGCTTCAAACCAAAATGGCCAACTTCCTGATCAATTTCAGGGTATTTGAGACTTTCAAGAACAGGTCCAACCAATTTGGTCTTGATTGACAAAGCTGCAATTTCCCCCCCCACCCCTTGAATTTACCAAAGTTGAAGGAATTCGCCCAAGATGGCCGACTTCCTGTTCAATCGAAGCGATTCCAAGAGGCCCTCGTCATTTCCACCTTTGACACGGCTTACAGTAAGCTAGTTGCCGTCGCTCTGTTTACATTACAGAACAGTGTTTTTTCAGTTTCTTGTCAGAGGAATCTTAATCTACTCCTGAATGAAATTGTCCCCCCCCCCCATATTCTGAAATCAATGCCACATTCTAGAACATTCCTGAGCGTGTTGTGCCTTGAACAAGAAGTACAGCAGACACTTGAGGAAAAGCCTTTTTTTTCCATCCCTCCCCCTTTCAGAAGTGGCAAACCAATTTTCTCCATTCTAGACCCCCAAAACGATCTCTCATTATAATGGCAATGGTGTTAAACGTCACTATGCAAAAACGATCGTCCATTTGTAACCAAACCAGCAGTTTTCAGTTGAGCCATTGTCATGTTGGAAACCGCAAGGAAAAGAAACCTTTCCAACATTCGAGATCATTAGTGTGAGAGTTGTTGTTGTTGTTGTTAGTCATGTTTGTGTCTACGCTGCCGAAGAGCACAATTTGAAGTCCGCTGCTAAAACAGAGCTTAAACTTGACGAGTTTTTAGACATTTAAACTGTATAAATGTTGCTCATTCCAAACAGTATTGAAGGAAAAAAAAAAAGTCACAGCCAACATTTTGGTCATTTATGACATCATCAGCAAACCACAAAAAAATGCTTATTTTTGTTGTAAAAAAAAAAAAAAAACACAGGCTTGCTAACATGTTTTTATTCATGTGTTTCAAGTGTAAATACATTTTTTTTCTGCGTTATGTGAAAAAGGAAGTTTGGCAAGTGGCACTTTGCTAACCTGTTAGCATGTTTATGGTCAGCCCGCAGCTAAAAGTTGGGACATCTTTTCTTTCATAATAAAAAAGAAAAAAAATACATTTCTTTGAAACAATAAGCTGACCGAATTAAAACTGACCATCTAAGTGTTTGCTCTGCAATTTGACCAAATTAAAAAAATATAGACATTATTTGCATGTGCTTCACCTCCTGGCCTGTAGGTGGCACCTCTTGAATGTTCTTTTTTTCAGTCTATTTGTTATGCTAGCATATAAACTGCGCAGGTTTTAATGTTGCCTTCATCAAAATAGCCACCAATCAAGAATTGTAGATATTATTTGTTTTTTTTTTTTTTTTTGCCACAGTGAAATTGGCATGTTTTAGGGGTTCTTTGCTGGGGCGTGTCAAAATTTAGAAAACATTTTTGCTAGGGACTTTAATATGTGAACGTGCAGGGGAAGACGAATATATTCCTCATTTTATTATGTTTTATTGGGGGGGGTTGTTTGTTTTTTTTTTAATTAGGGAAAAACAACCAGATGGACACAATACTCGTCACATTTGGGCGCGCTGCAGCAAAGCTCCTTTCACGCTCAGATTCCGGTCGGAGGCTAATTTCTGCTTCTCCAGCTCCTTGTTGGTCTCTTTGATTTTGCGATGAAGGCCGTGCAGCTCGTGCGTCTTGTCGTTCAAAATCAGGATGAGCTGCGTCCTCCTCTTGGTGGCCATCTCCGCGTGACTCTGCAGGAGCTCCTTGCTGTTCCTCAGCTGCCTGTCCAGTACTGGGTCAAACATCAAGGAACTTAACCTGTTTTCGGAGTTAGCCCGCGGTTTCTTGCACGCGATCCTCACGACTTCTCCCATCAAGCCGCCCATTGGCTGCCGGTCATCCAGGAGGTGGAGCGGCGACTCCAAAGGCCGTGGAGCGGAATCTTGTATGCCTTTCCCCGATTCGGACTGCGTTGCCACTTCAAGCTGCCATGAAACTTTTTGGAGCTGCGTCTTGGCTTGGAATACCTCGTCGATCTTCTCGTTGATGAGTTTAATCAGAGCCGTCCTCTCCTTGACGGCGGTTTCCACGTCTCTTAGAAGAAGCTCCTTCACGTTTTGCAGCTGCCAGGTGACCGTTTGGTTGAGTCTGGTTTTCCGGCTCCAGTGTTGCTCCTTCGAGTCCAGGTTGTCCACCGCTTGGATCACGGGTCCACCCGCGGCTAGGAGGTCGATACCGAAGAGTCGCAAGCAAACCAGAGATTGGAGCTTGTGGGTTTTTTCCGTCAGTGTGGCTAGTTTGGCTTTCAGCTCCGCGTGTTCCTTTTCGGCTCTCTGCTGGATGTCCAGGATGTTTTCGGGGAACTTAGTGCGCATCTCGTCCATGTCCCGCTCGAGTTGCTTGACCCTCTGATCGCGCGCGTCGTAGTCGCGCTTCAAGCGCTTCAGCTCCAGCTGTTTGACGGTCTCGTTGGGGTGCTTCTTCATGATGGGGTTTCTCAGGAGTTTGCGGATTTTGATAATTTGCGCCTGGACTTTTTTTTGCTCTTGTTTCAGCATCTTAACGTCCATCGATCCATCCACGCGCTCTTTTTTGTTCTCCTCCGTGGCGACAAAGACTTGGATTTGTTTCCTAAGCTTGTCCTTGTGGAGCAGGTCCTTCTTCTTGCACTCATTGAGGAAGGCGTCAAACTCGCTGTAGCGTTTGTCGTGATCTTGTTGCAGACTGTGGATGAGGCTACTCCAGTAGTACTCCCTCTCGCTCAGTTTGGTCTTCTCCTTGTTGGTCAGGTCATGCTGGAGGAGCTCCAGTTTCTTCCTGTACTTTTGCTCCGTCTGCAGGAGCTTCTCGTTCATCTCCTGTTCTCTCCTGGCCATTTCTTCGTTGTGCTTGGCCTTCAGCGTGCTGACCGTGTCCTCGATGTCCAGCTGTTCGTCCAGTATCATCTCGGCACGCTCCTTCTCGTAAGGCTTGACCTCCATGTCATCAACCTTGCGCACGTGCTTTTCAAAATCTTTCTGGTGCTTCTTGAGATCCTCCTTGTAGAGCTTGATTTCTCCCAAGTACTCTTTGATGTCCTGTCGGTGGTTGAGCTCATCCGTCTCGATTTCGTTGTACAGGTTGACGTATTCGGCGTTGGTCTCCTCCAGCTGTTGGCCCGTCACCTCCCAGAAGGTGCGGAGCATGTCCACTTCCAGCTGGAACTTGTTCCTCTCCTTCATTTCTGTCTCCACATCTTTTTGGAGCTGTTCAACTTGTCTTATCAGGGCTTTCACCTCCTCTGGCAATTCGGGGGGAGGCTCGGGCTCCGGTGGTGCTTTGGGTGTCTTGGGCCCCTTGCCCTTTTTGCCCCCTTTGCCTCCTTTGCCTTTCTTGGGAGGCATCTTTTACTCGTAAAAAAAAAAAGTATACCTTTAAGAATAGCTTATTCGTTTACATATAGCAGGAAACAGCCCAAATCCCTCGCACAAAATGGAACGGTGCCGTCCAGTGAACATGCATGACACAAGTGTGACATCATCAAAGCTTTGCCTGGCTGCTTAAGTCGTGCCTTTCTTTTGCTTCCTTTCGACAGGTAAAATACGTGTAATGGCTACCTTTAGCTTCATCTTCTTTATTTTGGCACGAGTGTAAGCATGTCTCACTCGCAATCATTAGGTTCAGTTTTCCAATCTCCGCTCCGGTCTTTCAATGTGGAGTTTTCATGATGGCCCTCCCTTTGTTTGTGGTCACTTCCTCAAGTCAGGTCCCATTCCAGCGGTTACGACTGTGAAAACCATACAAATTTATTATCAACTCATTGTATGATGACGTCTTTACCCCCTTTTAAACGCTAACGCAGTTATCTATCGTTGTTAAAATCATGCATTTTCACTATGTGTTCGTAAGGGGATGTAGCTCAGTGGTAGAGCGCATGCTTTGCATGTATGAGGCCCCGGGTTCGATCCCCGGCATCTCCACTCCTTTTCTTCCCTCAACCGTGATCACTGTGTAAAAAAAAAACAAAAAAACCGTGATCACTGTGTAATCAAGACTCGATCGTCCTGCTGGCATACGTCATACTATTAGTAACCATTTAACACCACAAACAAAGGACACATGCATCGATTTTGGTTTAAACATTTGATCTGGGGCCCACTGCACTCTTTTTTTTAACACGTTAAGAAACATCAACAATTGAACGACCGCTTTATTCAGACTATAAGTCAACATATACTTTAATCTTAAATACGATAAAGACACTCATCCGAATTGGATTTCCGTGCTTTAAAGGTACAACAAGTCCCCGTCCGAACGGTAACTAAGGAGATCAGTTTGTTTACTGTTCTAGAAGCCCGATTTGCGTTCTTGTAAACGTCATCATTCAGCGACAGGGAACAGAACCCGGATGTTTATCTTTTCGAATGGGACAAACTGTTATTGTAAGTTTTTCACCGAATATTTAAGACAATAAATATCACCTAAAGTAATAGTTTATCATTCTTCTATGGTGAGTGTTTCAGTAGATTTCTTTTAACAGAATGACGACATAATCCCATTCCTTCTCAAAAGGTTCGCGACTACGTCATAAAGAATGCGACTGTTCCCATAGCAAAATGGTGTGGACATCCCAAATCCGCGAAGCGAAGTCAGCCATGAAGTCAGCCTGCCCTATCGCAGGGACCGACGCCCGAGCTTGCTGTTTGCTCTTCAAATTGTCGATTTTGCAAGATGCTAGCCCGAAGCTTGTCCCCCAAAGCAACTAAGTACAAAATATATATATATATTTATATCGACGCTATTTCGGTTTGCGATAGCTTACGCCCGACGTCTAAACATGCAGCTGAAACATCTCAAGACGCTTTTAACACCTCAGGTAAGAAGCTAAGTTAGACGATGCTAAACTGTGCCTTGACTTTTGACTTTAAAAATGGCGAACGAGATGAAAATTAAGTCTTTTGCTACAAAACTTCTACGCATGTTCGTGTTTTATCACGATTATAATTTGGTTTTCTTATTAGAATTTGTTTGAGATGTTCTGTCAAATAACGGTGTTGCACTCTCTGCATTACCTTGGGAGCCAAGGCTTAAACCGACATTAATATTTAGTGTTGGTGTTAATGTTAAATCCTTCCTTCGCCAACAGGACACTAGTTTAAACATTCAAAACTTTTAAATAGCATGTTGACTGAAACGTAATATCATTTTTTTTCTGTCTCCCCAGGAGGCCTCGGCCAAAGTGACTTGCATGGCCTGGGCCCCGAATAACAGCAAACTTGCTGTTTGCACTGTGGACCGAGTGGTGCTGCTTTACGATGAGCAGGGTGAGAGGAGGGATAAGTTCTCTACAAAACCCATCGACTCCAAGGTATCCTTTTATCACCTGTTGCCACCTTCTTGTTTGCTCTGTCAACATGAATATACACACACTGGCTATTTCAACTCACATTACCAAACAGCTCAAATGAATTTTTAACTGCTGAACGGTGTTGTCTTGTCAGTACGGGAAGCAGAGCTACGTGGTCAACGATATGGCGTTCTCACCCGACTCCACCAGGATCGCCATAGGCCAGTCGGACAACATCATTTATGTGTACAGGATCGGAGAGGACTGGTAACATACATCACATCAATATGTCAAATTTTCTGTGCATGTACTTAAACGATTCTCTGCTTTGCAGGGGGGACAAGAAAACCATTTGCAACAAATTTATCCAGACAGTAAGATCCATTGTGTTTCTTTTTTTGTGTTACTCGTTCCTTTTCTTAAGGACAATATGCGCATGTATGTACAGCAGGTGATGGTAGAGAGATCATTAATTATGAATGATGATGTTTTTCAGAGTTCCGTGACACGCCTGCTCTGGCCTGCAGAGCATGCTATCGTTTATGGTTTAATGGATGGAAAGGTAAGAGTGACATTGACACGAATTTTACAACAGGGCACAAATTGTCAGTTTCTATGATAGACGTAGGCCAGGATTAGTAATCCTATTTCTGAATGTTTGTGCGGCTTCACAGGTTCGCCTCGCCAACGTTCAGACAAACAAGTCGTCGCCCATCTACGGCACAGAGTCCTGTGTGGTCTCGTTGGCGTCCAAGTAAATCCTTTTATTCTTATTTATTACCCCCCCGACAATCCTTTTGGGAAAAATCGGTATGAATATGTGTTTTTGATTTTTTGCTGTCTTGCTGCTCAGCGTTTCTGGGAAAGGCATCTTGTGCGGCCACGCGAACGGGAACGTTGTTCGTTACTTCTTTGACGACGAAGGCTCAGGTGAATCTCAGGTGAGCTTAAAGGTTTTTGCTTGTAGGAGGACAAGTCAAAACATTAAGTACCACTTGGGAAAAACGTGTCGTCATGATTTTTCTCAATGCAAATTTGAATTTCCATTTCTTCCGCAGGGGAAGCTTTTGACGCATATGTGCCCGCCGTACGCCCTCGCCTGGGGCGCCAACAGCGTGATGGTGGGAGGCTGCGACAAGAAAGTGGTGGCCTACAGCCGCGACGGTCAAATCCTTCAGACCTTCGACTACAGCCGCGACCGCAGCGAGAGAGAGTTCACCGTAGCCGCCAGCAGTCCCAGCGGCCAGTCGGTGGTACTGGGCAGCTTCGACAGGTTGTGGGGGGCGGGGCAAACATAGCAGAGTCGCTACTGGACTGGACTTACCAGTGTGATCATTTTTATCAAGTCATTTTTCCCTTTTCGAAATGGGAAGACTTCTATGCAACTTGTGCCATGTCCTGTCCAGGCTTCGGGTGTTCAACTGGGCGCCTCGTAGGGGCGTGTGGGACGAGGCCAGGTCGAAAGAGATCGCCAACCTCTACACCATCACCAGCTTGGCCTGGAAGAGGGACGGATCTCGGCTTTGTGCTGTAAAAACTCAGCCTTGTGAGGTCATTTTATGTGTGGAGAAACGGTGAATAGAACTTGCATGTTGTTTTGG
>NW_017805701.1:437250-462246 GCF_001891065.2 Hippocampus comes | reverse complement strand
TGTTAAATCCTTCCTTCGCCAACAGGACACTAGTTTAAACATTCAAAACTTTTAAATAGCATGTTGACTGAAACGTAATATCATTTTTTTTCTGTCTCCCCAGGAGGCCTCGGCCAAAGTGACTTGCATGGCCTGGGCCCCGAATAACAGCAAACTTGCTGCTTGCACTGTGGACCGAGTGGTGCTGCTTTACGATGAGCAGGGTGAGAGGAGGGATAAGTTCTCTACAAAACCCATCGACTCCAAGGTATCCTTTTATCACCTGTTGCCACCTTCTTGTTTGCTCTGTCAACATGAATATACACACACTGGCTATTTCAACTCACATTACCAAACAGCTCAAATGAATTTTTAACTGCTGAACGGTGTTGTCTTGTCAGTACGGGAAGCAGAGCTACGTGGTCAACGATATGGCGTTCTCACCCGACTCCACCAGGATCGCCATAGGCCAGTCGGACAACATCATTTATGTGTACAGGATCGGAGAGGACTGGTAACATACATCACATCAATATGTCAAATTTTCTGTGCATGTACTTAAACGATTCTCTGCTTTGCAGGGGGGACAAGAAAACCATTTGCAACATTTTTATCCAGACAGTAAGATCCATTGTGTTTCTTTTTTTGTGTTACTCGTTCCTTTTCTTAGACAATATGCGCGCATGTATGTACAGCAGGTGATGGTAGAGAGATCATTAATTATGAATGATGATGTTTTTCAGAGTTCCGTGACACGCCTGCTCTGGCCTGCAGAGCATGCTATCGTTTATGGTTTAATGGATGGAAAGGTAAGAGTGACATTGACACGAATTTTACAACAGGGCACAAATTGTCAGTTTCTATGATAGACGTAGGCCAGGATTAGTAATCCTATTTCTGAATGTTTGTGCGGCTTCACAGGTTCGCCTCGCCAACGTTCAGACAAACAAGTCGTCGCCCATCTACGGCACAGAGTCCTGTGTGGTCTCGTTGGCGTCCAAGTAAATCCTTTTATTCTTATTTATTACCCCCCCGACAATCCTTTTGGGAAAAATCGGTATGAATATGTGTTTTTGATTTTTTGCTGTCTTGCTGCTCAGCGTTTCTGGGAAAGGCATCTTGTGCGGCCACGCGAACGGGAACGTTGTTCGCTACTTCTTTGACGACGAAGGCTCAGGTGAATCTCAGGTGAGCTTAAACGTTTTTGCTTATAGGAGGACAAGTCAAAACATTAAGTACCACTTGGGAAAAACGTCTCATCATGATTTTTCTAAAGGCAAATTTGAATTTCCATTTCTTCCACAGGGGAAGCTTTTGTCGCATATGTGCCCGCCCTACGCCCTCGCCTGGGGCGCCAACAGCGTGATGGTGGGAGGCTGCGACAAGAAAGTGGTGGCCTACAGCCGCGACGGTCAAATCCTTCAGACCTTCGACTACAGCCGCGACCGCAGCGAGAGAGAGTTCACCGTAGCCGCCAGCAGTCCCAGCGGCCAGTCGGTGGTACTGGGCAGCTTCGACAGGTTGTGGGGGGCGGGGCAAACATAGCAGAGTCGCTACTGGACTGGACTTACCAGTGTGATCATTTTTATCAAGTCATTTTTCCCTTTTCGAAATGGGAAGACTTCTATGCAACTTGTGCCATGTCCTGTCCAGGCTTCGGGTGTTCAACTGGGCGCCTCGGAGGGGCGTGTGGGACGAGGCCAAGTCGAAAGAGATCGCCAACCTCTACACCATCACCAGCTTGGCCTGGAAGAGGGACGGATCTCGGCTTTGTGCTGTAAAAACTCAGCCTTGTGAGGTCATTTTATGTGTGGAGAAACGGTGAATAGAACTTGCATGTTGTTTTGGTAGGGGACGCTTTGTGGGGGGGTGGAGCTCTTCGACTGCTGCCTGAGGAGGAGCATCTACAAGAACAAGTTTGAAGTCACCTACGTGGGCCTGAGTCAGGTACAGCGGGTGGCGAATGTGTCGGTTTGCTCACCCTGGATTAGCAGGGCGCACAAAATACAAAACTTTTTAATTCTAATAACCTTCGGTGGACACCCTGAACTGGTTGGCGAATGTGTCGGTTTGCTCACCCTGGATTAGCATGGCGCACAAAATACAAAACTTTTAAATTCTAATAATCTTCGGTGGACACCCTGAACTGGTTGCACACATCGACAAACAACCATTCGCGCTCACAATCACACCGAGGGACAATTACGTTTTCCCCATAACTTCGCGCTCACAAACACCGAGGGACAATTTAGTTTTGCCCTTAATCTCCCGTGCATGTTTTTAGTATGTGGGAGGAAACCGGAGTACCCGGAGAAAACCCATGCAGGCACGGGGGAAAATGTGCAAACGCCACACAGGAAGGCTGTAGCCGGAATCGAACCTATGACCTCTGCACTGCGAGGCGGACGCGCTAACTGCATACTACCGTGCCGCCCCTAAAATATTGAAACAAAAAACAAAAGTATTTCAAAAAAAAATCTTGATGGGGGGGGAAAACAAACTTGCCACATGACTTGATTTTACATTAAATATTTTTTATCCAATAAGTCAGCTGAAAATAACAAGATGACCCCTGCAGGTAATCGTGAGGAACCTGTCGACGAGCTCGCAGGTGGTCCTCAAGTCGTATTACGGCTATGAGATAGAGGAAGTCAAGATCATGGGCAAGGACCGCTACCTGGTGGCCCACACGTCCGACACCCTCCTGCTGGGTGACATGCTGGCCAACAAGCTCAGTGAGGTAACACGCTTGACTTTATACACAAAAAGAATAACTATTTTTTTTTTTTTTTTTTTTTTTTTTTTTTTTTTTTTTTTGGGGCTTTTATAATTCATCTGCCTTCATTTTCAGGTGCCGTGGCCTGGTGGTGGGGGAAACGAGAAGTTCTTTTTTGAAAATGACTCGGTAAATACCCGCTGTTAATTTTTATGGACAAAGACACACACACACACACACACACAGAGAAAGAAAAAAAATCACTTGAGTCACACAGGAGTTGATTTGATTGCTTTTTGTTGCAGGTGTGCATGATTTTCAATGCCGGCGAGCTGAGCCTGGTGGAGTACAGTGACAACCAGGTGCTGGGTTCCGTCAGAACTGAATTTATGAGCCCTCACCTCATCAGGTACTTTCCCACCAATAAAACATCAAAAAAAAAAGAAAAAAAAAGATCTCATCCATAACTTCACAAATGTCATAATTGTCCTGTAGGGATATAGTTTGAAGAATTTAACACTTTTAAAACGTGTTAGACTTAACATCCGCCATAGATGTGAAAAATCGACAGACAAGATAGATTTTGATTGCGTATTATGTTGACAAGTGTAATGTGAGGGCACATTATGTCCAGGGAAGCTGCGTGTAATATTTTTACAATTAAAAGTTGTCTTTCCCCTTTTGTACACTAGATGGCGTTGTAAAACTGTTTCCAAAGAAATAGTGCAGAAACCTCAAGATTCAAGTTTTTTTTGGGGTCAATGTCCATCTCTCTTTCGTGTGAAATAACACCACATCAAAAATATGCCAATTATAATTTCTAAAATTAGAACACAAAATGAGCCGTGACACTTTCTGTGCAAGTATGGAAGCTTCATGTCTGACTCGTCGATGTGTTCAGCGTGCGCATCAACGAGAGGAAGCACAAAGGCGTCCAAGACAACAAAAAGCTTGCCTACCTCGTTGACCTGAAGACCATCGCCGTTGGTACGTGCGAGTGTCTCCATCTACTGGCCCGCGGTCAACTTGAACGAGAGAGAAGATCCATCTGATTAAAAACCAACCCCCCACTGCTTGCGTCTCTTCAGTGGACCTGCTGGCCGGCTGCACTCTGGGAACCATCAGCCACGACTCCAAGGTCGACTGGCTGGAGCTGAACGAGACGGGCTGCAAGCTGCTCTTCCGCGACAAGAAGCTGCGGGTGAGGCTGATGCAGGCTACGCATTTAGGAGACAGTCGACAAGTTTCCCTGTTACGTACAACTTAGACATTTTGCCGTTTCCTCTGCAGCTTCATCTCTATGACATCGACAGCGGCGCCAAAAGCACGCTGCTCAGCTTCTGCTCCTACGTCCAGTGGGTGCCCGGCAGTGACGTGGTGGTGGCCCAGAACCGCGGAAACCTGTGCATCTGGTACAGCATCGACAGCCCCGAGAGCATCACCATGTTCCCCATCAAGGTGACAGGACTCGCAATCTTTGGTTCATCAAAGACTTTTAACTTGGCCATAAGCGTGAACGTGAGGGCGAATTTCTGTTTGTCTGTCGGCTGCAAATTACGTAATCAATTCCAGTCGGTGAGTGGAACTCCTCGTATTGCCGCATGACCGTATTATACTGCCCCCAGTGGCCAACTCATGCACACCAGAATGTGCTCAATGCCGTTCGATCTTGCCACGTTCATTTTTGCAGTTAAGAAATAATACGGTGATTCCTTTCCTCCATCTTCTCTCTCTGACTGGCAGGGTGACGTCAAAGATCTGGAAAGAGCGGATGGCAAGACGGACGTGTTGGTGACCGAAGGCGTCAACACGGTGACGTACACCCTCGATGAGAGCCTCATCGAGTTTGGCACGGCGGTTAACGACGGCGACTATGGAGCGTACGCTCGCTCGCTCGCTGTACGTCTTTTCGAGAACCTTTCACCGAAGCTTCAGCTACGTGCGTTTTGCTCGTGTTTGTCCGCAGTGTCACGGCCTTCCTCGAGACTCTGGAGATGTCACCGGAGACCGAGGCCATGTGGAAAACGCTCCGCAATCTGGCTCTCGAAGCCCGTCAAGTGCACATTGCGGAAAGGTGTTTTGCCGCCTTGGGTGACGTCTCCACTCTTCGCTACCTCCACCAAACAAACCAGATAGCTGAGAAGGTTTCAAGGGAAATGGTGCCTGCCGCGTGTATACGTTCGTTACACGGCCCCAAAAATCCTGCCTTCCCAAAGCTTAGTCGTGTATGTCGTCCTCGTGTGTCCAGGGCGGTGATGGAATGATGTTCTATCAAGTTCAAGTGCGCATGGCAATGCTGGACAAGAACATCGAGTTGGCCGAGATGCACTACGTGGAGCAGGTCTGCTACCACGGCTCCGCTGGAAGACTTGAGAACAGTGAGTCAATCCGAGGCATGACGCCCAGTGTCGTGTGATGTCATAGAACGCCATCGATGAAGCCATCGAGATGTACCAGGAGCTCCACATGTGGGACAAATGCATCGCCGTGGCCGAGGCCAAGGTAGGCTCAGCCCTCGGTCCCGATGGACTCGATACAGCCGCTGCCGACTGGCTTTGACTTGTATTTCGGTGATTAAACTTTTAGGGCCACCCGGAACTGGAGACGCTCCGTGGGAACTACTACCAGTGGCTGACCGACACGGGCCAGCACGAGAAGGCCGGCGAGGTGAAGGAGGGCGAGGGAGACGACCAGGGCGCCATCAACTTGTACCTGAAGGCGGGGCTGCCGGCAAAAGCCGCCCGCCTGGCCATGAGCCGGCCCAATATCACCAACAACGGCGACACTGTCAGCCGCATCACCGCCAGCCTTGTCAAGGCCGAGTACTACGAGCAGGTAGCCGGGTGCTGATCCTTGATGCTGTTCTCTTGTCGCCATGAAAAAAAATTTAATCACACCGGGATGGAATAAATTTATGTCGACACCAAGCAATAGCTGCCGTTATAACCCATAAATACTATTTGAGCTCATCCTAAACCCCGAAGAAAGTCATTTCCAGAAAAGGCGACCTGGTCAGGGCGCAACCCGCCTTTCGCCCAAAGTCAGCTGCGAATTCAAAACAATTCCGAGGTGTCTTGATTTTTGTCGATTTTTTTTTTTCCAATTGTAAAATTTATCATTGTTTTTTATTTTTTTTACTTATTTTGGTGGCCCGGGCGGTCGATTGGTTCTCGCGTCGGCCTCACAGTGCAGAGGTGCAGGGTTCGATTTTAGCTCCGGCCTTCCTGTGTGGAGTTTGCATTTTCTCCCCGTGGGTTTTCTCCGGGTACTACAGTTTCCTCCCACATTCCAAAAACATCCATGGTGGGTTAATGGAACACCCTAAATTGTCCCCAAGGTGTGAATGTGAGCACGAATGTTTGTTTGTCTATGTGTGCCCTACGATTGGCTCGCGACCAGTTCAGGGTGTCCCCCATCGACTGCCAAAAGACATCTGGGATAGGCTCCACCACGCCCCGCGACCCTTGTGAGATGAGCAGATCAGAAAAGAGCTGGCTGGATTTATTTATTTTCCCCTTGGGGGGGGGAAACAATAATTTGTTTTATTTTTTATTTTTTAGGCTGGTGACCTGTACGAGAAGACGCGCAACCCCCAGAGAGCTTTGGAGTGCTATTGCAAAGGAGCCGCTTTCAGTAAAGGTGCAGTCAGTCGGTCGTCACTCACACGGGCGCACGCAAATGGCGGAATGTTTGTCTCAAAATGTTCCTGCGCGGCGCAGCCGTGGAGCTGGCTCGCCACTCCTTTCCCGCCGAGGTGGTGAAACTCGAGGAGGCCTGGGGGGACTACCTGGTCCAACAGAAACAGATGGACGCCGCCATCACACACTTCATCGAGGCTGGGTAAAGTGGTCTGAAGTGGAGAGAGAACTTTTGTGGCCAGATGGAGAGCTGGGAGGATGAGTCGCTCATTTAAAAAAAAAAAAAGAACGTGGACATTAATGCTTGTAGTTTGCAGTTTTCGGGAGAACTTTTGGTTGCCTAATTTAGCATCATGAGGAGGAGCAAACTGGGCACGGTGGTTGAGCGGTTAGCATGTCTGCCTCACAGTTGAGAGGTTTTGAATTTGTATGAGGCCTGAATGACTTTTTTTTCCCTTATCCAATATTGAGATTTAATAACTATATTTTTTTTAAATTTTATTATTATTTTTAACATACACTGCCATTGGCTGGCAACCAGTGCATTGTTTGGCCGAATACGTGCACCAGCTTACCCACTGATTGGCACTGCAAACTACAACTGCTAAAATATATTTATTTGTTAATCTGATCATCGGCCTGGTGGTCGAATGGTTAGCGCGTCGACCTCACAGTGTAGAGGTTCGATTCCAGCTCCGGCCTCCCTGTGTGGAGTTTTCATGCTCTCCCTGTGCCCGCGTGGGTTTTCTCCGGGTACTCCGGTTTCCTCCCACATTCCAAAAACATGCACGGCAGGCTGATTGAACACTCTAAATTGTCCCTAGGTGTGAGTATGAGCGTGGGTGGTTGTTTTTCTGTGTGTCCTGCGATTGGCTGACAACCGGTTCAGGGTGTCCCCCACCTACTTCCCAAAGACAGCTGGAATAGGCTCCAGCACCCCCCGCGACCCTTGCGGGGATAAAGCGGATCGGAAAATGGATGGAATTTGATCATTATCAGTCAGCGCTGAGCACCACTAAACTTTGTACATACAACCTATTCATTTATAGATTCTCGAAAATGAAGGACTATATTCTTCTTCAAATACTTGCATAAATTGTACACACTTTGACATTGTCTTCACCCCCTCACTGCAGCTGCTCCATCAAGGCGGTGGAGGCGGCCATCGCAGCTCGCCAGTGGAAGAAAGCCGTCCACATCCTGGAGCTCAACGAGGACCCGGCGGCCGCCATCTACTGCCTCAAGATCGCTCAGCACTACGCCTCCATGCAGGAGATGGAGGTGAGCACAATAGGAACCACTTGACATCATCCTCTCCCCACCCTCGTTTTAATTTTGTTTGTGTAACAAAGCGCTAATGTTACTGCCATTGCAATAATTCAAACATGTCGACAGCCTCCAGGCTCAACTGCGCGTTTCTTGCAAGTTTGTCACAGCGGTGTGAATAATCGCTGACGGAGAGAGCGGAAACGAGATGAGGCATAAAATGCAAAAGAGAGGAATAAAAGCGTCGCAGGACGCCGGTTGTGATGAGCTCAGCTTCGCCGGAGCCGCCTCTGCATGGCTGAAAATAGTTTGTCTATTTGCGTTTCCGTTTGCTCCACGGGCACATTCTGGCAAAGTCATTAAGATAACAAGCTCGCTGCCGCCTGCAGGAAAAGTGTGCTTCTCTGCAAACTAGAACAATAAAGGCTATAAAGCCGCGCACGCGCGCACCTGTCGGGGAAAGGATGACGTGACACTTTTTAATTGGCACAACCGCAAAAATGCGCGTTTGCTGCATTGATTTCTCCTATCGTTCCATCACGGGTTCATCCAACTTAGCGTTCTGAACACGTTCGCGTGAGAACAAAAGTGGCAGTGGGACACTTTACCCGCGTCATCCCAACTCCTGAAATGTTTACATTTTATTTCATCAGCACGTTTTCCGTTATGTACTGAAACAGAATTTTCCACGTGAAATTTAAACGTGTGCAATCTAGAGCAAATCTGTTTTTACATGATGTCTTCCTCCTGGGAATATCTGATAAATAACAACCCTGGATTCATAATAATTTTCCCCAAAATTTACAAGAGAGATTACATTAAATGTAAATGTTCAATGTGGATCAGATCTGGATGAAAACCGGATTGATGTGATATCAATTTAAGGTTGATGGTTAAGCTCAACAAATGTAGACCGAGGAGCCTTATATGAGATTTGACAGTGATTAGCTCAAAATGCTAAATTAGCATTTGCAGTTAAATTTGCTGTCAAAACAACCTGGAGCAGATCTGGCAAAAAATTCAAAATTAGCTGAGCTAATTTGCAATTTATAAAACAGAAACGTTATATTTTATTTTTAGGGGGGGGTTTCTTTTAATATGTTTATTTTCCATAGGTGGCCGAGCAGCTGTTTATCAAAGCGGGCCACATTAAGGACGCCATTGACATGTACACGGCTGCGGGGTGCTGGGAGCAAGCGCACAAGGTTTTGTTCGTTTATCTTTTTAATGAACGTCAGCGGTGGCAATAAAGATGACGTTTTATTTTTATTTTTTTAATTATTATTTTGTTTTTTGGTGACACACAGTTGGCGCTGAAGTGCATGAGCAAGGAGGAAGTCACCGAGCTTTACGTGAAGCGGGCTCAGGAGATGGAGCGAGACGGCAAATTTAAGGAGGCTGAGAGGTAGTCAGCCATGTTGGTTTGAAGCGGCTGTTTTCAGCTCATTTTTTTTCCCCCCAAGTGACTCTCAAAATGTCCGATTTTTGTCCGGCTGCTCTCATCAAATGTCAAACCCACGCAGCGAGTTAATTTCCGATCGTATTTATTGTCTTCCCTCAGATTGTTTTCCACAGTGAACCAAACGGACCTGGCCATCACTATGTACAAGAAGAAGCAGATGTTCGACGACGTGGTTCGCCTGGTGGCCAAACATCACCCCGACCTGCTGACCGAGACACACCTCCACCTGGCCAAGGTGAGCTCCGCAAATATCTGGGCCTAAAAAAAAACAACTTTTTGTGACAACGCTGTGTGTGACGTTTTTTTTTTTTTTTTTTTTTTTTGGGCTTTAAAACCCCTTTTTTTTTTTTTTTTTTTTTTTTTGGGCTGCAGGAGTTGGAAGCTGAGGCCAAATTCTCAGAAGCGGAACATCACCTGATGGAGGCCAAAGACTGGAAAGCTGCCGTCAACATGTACCGACTTCATGACATGTGGGAGGATGCGTATAGGGTACACACTTTGGCGACACTACATGCAGAAACAGTGGTGCCTTGTCATCCAAGTGACCCAGTTTCTGTCATTTGGCCAATGTTTTTTTTTTTTTTTTTTTTTTTTTTTTTTTTGTGGGTGTCAGATTGCAAAGAGCCATGGCGGCCCCAACGCTCAGAAGCAGGTGGGCTACCTGTGGGCCCGCAGCCTGGGCGGGGAGGCGGCGGTCAAACTGCTCATCAAGTTTGGCCTGCTGGAGTACGGCATCGAGTCGGCGTCAAACAGCTTGTGAGCGCCATGCCGACATGTGCGGCAAGACCGCACTCGCGGACTCGTTACGTAAAAAAAAAAAAAAAACTACACAGAAAAAAAATAATGGGTTTCTGTTTTGTTCTCGTAGTTTATTCGACTTTGCCTTCGAACTGGCTCGTCTTTCCAGCAAGGAGAAGATACCCGAGATCCACCTAAAGCACGCCATGTACCTGGAAGATGAGGTACACGTGAAGCTACGACATTAAATCTCTGTCCTGCTACTCCTAAAGGCTCCCCTTTTGCTTCTCCAGCGCAAGTTTGCTGAGGCTGAGCAAGAGTTCATTAAAGCGGGAAAGCCCAAAGAAGCTGTGCACATGTACGTACGAGCAGATCCTGTTTAGCCACCTGAATGACATGGCAAAGCAGACATAAGAAAACTTTTTGGAATAAAATTCCGCCTATCAAATTTGGCATATGAAGGCTATAAGAAAAAAGTGAGCGACTTTCTATAACTTTCCAGGTACGCGCACAACAAAGATTGGATCAACGCGCAGCGCGTGGCCGAGAGCCACGATCCAGAGAGCATCCCGGAAGTTCTGGTGGGACACGCCAAGTTGTGTTTTGAACAGAAAGACTACCAGAAGGCCGAAGCCCTCCTGCTCCGAGCTGAGAGATCCGACCTGGCTGTCAAATACTACAAGGTGGAATTGACTCAACTTTTCCTTTTTTTTTTTTTTTTTTGGTGCACAAATGTGTGTGTGGATGTAATTGAATCCAGTTTAGACTATCGAGTTACATATTGTCATATTTGCTAGGCAGAGACGCCCTACTGTGTGGGCGGGGCATAAAGTAGCACCCATTTTGGACACATCAGACCTTCATCCACATCCAACAGAAAAAAAAAGCATCCATTAAATAGTTTCAACTGAGAATATGGAGTCTGATGCTAGTTGCTATTAGCGTAGCGGACATAAAAGGGACTCCCAGAGGCTTTCAGTTGGTGCCATGACCCAGAATCGAAAGTCCGAGCGGCGTTGACGCGTTCCTGTTGTGTTTGCTCAGGACGCGGACATGTGGAGCGACGCCATGCGCATCTGCAAGGAGTACTTGCCCAACAAGCTCTCCTTTCTTCAGGAGGAGTACGAGAAAGAGGCCACCAAGAAGGGAATGAGGTGAGGGCCTCCTCCCACAAACCTCGGGAGAAATAGTCAACCTCTGCCTATTCACCAATCACCATTCACACCCCCTTGCCAGTTTTTCGATTCGCTGAAAAACACAGTATCGGCACGTATCCACGTTTTTTTTTTTTTTTTTTTTTCCTCCTGTACCACGCAAATATGGTGTTCAAAATGGCGCTTTTGGTCGCATTGGGCATACAGCCAGCTAGCGTAGCCAGCTAGCTTAGCCAGCTAGTGTAGCCAGCTAGCGTAGCCAGCTAGCGTCACACAAAATCGCGAGCTGCTCAATGTAACATCGAGTAAGTGCCCAACGAAAGATAAATAAGCCATTTGCTATACGTGTAAGGACTTCGCCATGTCTTCTGCCACTGCCACTCTCCACCAATTCGGATGGTGACGCGCATTATCGTAAACGTAGTCACAGTTCCTCCGCTGACCCCCCACTCCGGTTGCCATGGAGCAAAAACATCTGCTCTTATTCACCGAGGGTTCATCCGATCATCAACCCCCAGCGTCTAATGACGCCGAGAGACGTTGGCTTGAAAAGAATTTGAGTCTCCGGGGGTGACAAGAAGGAACGAGCATCAGTATCCCGCGCGCACAAAGCCGCAGATCCGCAGCTCAGCCCAACTGGCGATAACTTGGCCGCTCGCCCCCCCCCCTTGACGACGGGTGGGAGAAAACATCAAACGTTACCCATGGAAACCGTGGAGGAAGACGGCAGTTTTTTTTTTTTTTTATTTGAAGCAAGACAACACTGAATTATTCAACTCCGGCTTCCGCTTGCCGATTTTGGTTTCTCTGGCATGCGGCGCATTCCGCCTTCTTAAAAGGAACAAAGAGGTCATCTGAAGGATGAACAATGCCAATTTATTAATTTTTTTCTACATTCGCGTCTCAGTTTCAGTCAAAAAAAAAAAAATGGAAACTGATGTGAACTCATGTTTGAGCATTTACATCGGGGGGTGCCCACAGACTGGTCCCAAGTCGATCGCGGAGGTTTTAATGGGGATTGGTCTGTCTATGTTATTAATATTGGATATTTTTGTGCGTCTTATGCCTCCGCGTCAGCTCTCCCACGAAAGTAGGCAGTGATTTCCTTTTCACAAACTCCCAAACTCTTGTATCTACTTTATTTTTCTCTTCCGTTCACGTTAGGGGCCGTTATGGTTTTTGCTCATCATGGCTTGCATGCTAGCTTGGCCGACGTGAGCGCAGATGCAAATCAAACTTGACACCAAGTGGACTGTTAACCATGCCATTGATGTGTTTTGCGTCCGTCCGTCCAGAGGTGTTCAGGGTCTACTGGAACAGGCTCGGGAGTGGGAGCAGTCGGGCGAATATTCCCGGGCGGTGGAATGTTACCTGAAAGTGAAGGACGACCCCAACGCCGCACTGATGGAGAAGTGCTGGATCAAGGTAACAGCAAAAATCGACGACAAAAAATGTTTGCATGTGGACAAAATGGAAGAATAAAAAAATTCTGGAGCTTTTTTTTGTTTCATTTTGGGGGTTTTTTTCCTGCCGCGCAGCCTGAAAAGTCTTTTTGACTCCCATCGACGAGGTTGAAATGTGACTGACTGATCTGTTGTCATGTTTAGTAAAGCAAATGTGAATGTTGTATGTGTTTGAGCTTGTCATGCATTTGAGCCTTTTGTTGTGCGGCCCAGGCCGCCGAGCTGTCAATCAAGTTCCTGGGTGAGGAGCGAGCCGTGAAGGTGGTTCAGGTGGTTGGACCTCGCCTGGCCCAGCTCCGGAAGTACAACACTGTGGGTCCTCCTCGCACACCCACACACGCACACTTTGAACGTTTTTTTTCTTTTATTATTATTATTTTTTTAAATAATATGTCCCCACGTCACAATGCAGGCCGCCGAGCAGTACTTACACGTGGGCCAGATCAAGGACGCCATCGATGTCCTCATGGAGGGCGAGGAGTGGAGCAAAGCCAAGAGGGTGGCCAAGGAGCTGGAGCCCAGGTATGACCCACATATTTTCTCACTTCCATACCCTCTGTCGATCTCACACACACACACACACACACACACACACACACACACACACACACACACACACGTCTTCTCTCAATCTCCCACAGGTACGAGAGCTACGTGGACCAAAAATACAAGGAACACCTGAAGAACCAGGGCAAAGTTGACTCCGTAAGTACGCTCCGCTCCGTGTTCTGTTGGGACGTGTTGCTCCTCCGTGTGTGTTAACCCTTTCAGGGACAGCGGTTACTCCGGTGGACAGCTTATCAGGTTATCAGGTTACAGGGTGCATGAAAGGGTTAAAAGTAGGAGTTGTTTTAAGGTTCAATGTATTTTGGGTGAGGGGTGAAACTGTGGCGGCCCGGTGGGCGAGTGGTTAGCGCATCGACCTTACAGTGCAGAGGTCGTGGGTTCGATCCCGGCTCCGATAGGATAAAGCGGATTAGAAAATGGATGGATGGATGAATGGATAGAACAAAAAACAAGAATAAGCTTTACAAAGTAAATAACTAGTGTTTTTTTTTTTTTTTTTTTTTCCCCCATTCAGCTGGTGGGCGTGGACGTCATGGCTGCTCTGGACATGTACGCCGAGAGAGGCCAGTGGGACAAATGTCTGGACACGGCATCCAAGCAGGTGAATCAAGGATTGCCGATGTGGCAAGTGGCTCGTCCGCGGGAGTAACCCAACTTCCCGTTTATTTCAGAACTTTAAGATCCTCCACAAGTACGTGGCCTTGTACGCCACGCATCTCATCAAGGAGGGCTGCGCTCCGAAGGCGCTGCAGCTCTACGTGCAACACGGAGCGCCGCCTAACCCGCAGGTTAAAAAAAGAATAAGCCGGATCGTGAGAGAGACGTACCTATTGTGCGAGTCGCTTCATTCGTTCACCCGTTCGCCACGTTGTCTTCTCCGCAGAACTTCAACATCTACAAGCGGCTGTTCCTCGACATGCTCCACCTTCCCGAGGCTCCGGATTCGTACCGCACGTGGGCCGACCTCCGCGACGTTCTGCTGCAGCTGGTAGCAGCCGAGCGAGTCACCAGTTGTCATCGTCTTGAGAAATCAATCCAAGCGTCCCACATCTTTTCTTTTCAGTGTGAGAACTTGTCCAAGTCGGCAGGTGAGAGCTCTGCGGCCCACGAGGACTTTGAGCGGATGCTGCTGATCTCGCACTACTACGCCAGCAGAGCCGCTGTCGCTGGGTTGGAGGAGCTGGTACGTGAAACAATTTTTTTTGAAAAAAAACTCAAGAATTTGGGCGATGATGCTGGTAAGAGTTAGATTTCCCGAAAATTAAACAAAAAACAAAATTGGTCAATGAATATGTATTGTTTTTGGTTCTCAAAGTGTATTTTATTTTTGTGTTTAAATCAAATAAAATACACCCAAAAAAAATTTTTGTGTTTAAAAAAAAAAAAAGTTAAATCTGGCTGTAAAATGTTTTCTTGTGAATGAAATATAAAAACGTGTCATGTCAATTTTAATAAAGTAAAAAAAAAAAAAAATGCTTGAAATTTTTGAAAATTTAATTATTAATGAGCCAATTATTTTACACAAAAATGTTCAATGTTGGTGTTTTTTTATTGTTGAATGATTTATTTCATTTTACACTTATTTTATGACATAAATCGAAAAAATGAATACTAAAAAAAACAAACTGGCTAAATTAATCCACCAAATATGACAGGACTCATGATAGCAAATGCCAGTACTTGCCTACCTCCGCACCACTCATCTTTTTACGGCATCAGCACAAAATTGAGATGTCAGATATCGTCTTTCTTGATCTCTATTAGTCACATGAGAAACAAAAAGGAGGGGGAAAAAAAGTAAAGGTTGTTGTTTGCAGACGAGCATCTCGGCCAAGCTATCCGTGTCCCTGCTACGTCACACCGACCTGGTCCCTGCAGACCGAGCTTTCTACGAGGCCGGCCTGGCCTGCAGGGTGAGTGTGTCCTTACATTTCTCTCAAAGGTTTCTTCCCCGCTTACACGTTTTGCTCTTTGTACCTTTCAGGCGGCCGGCTGGGAAAACATGGCCTTCATCTTTCTCAACCACTTCCTGGACGTGTGTGACGTGAGGCTCCTCTCATAAACGTTGCGAAACATTTGCTCAAACAAAAATTTTGAATCTGTACAATTAGCAGCAATTTGGCAGAGCTTGAACAACTTTAAAAGAAAAAAAAAAGGCTCTGGGTTGTTTACCGCAACCTCCAGTTGGAGTTGACTGTCAAACTAAACATCAAATAAGGTGAATTACACTTTTGTGTATTTAAAACGACCAAACAACTTTGCCTTTGGAATGCCCCCCCCCCCTTGCTTAATCAGCCAAGCCCACCCAGCAGTAAACACAAGCGAACCGCTGTTCTGTATGCAATATCAAACTCTTATTTACATGGACTGCTTTGTGCCAGGCCATCACCGATGGGACGCTGGACTCCCTTGATCACTCGGATTTCACCGACACCGACATCCCCTTTGAAGTTCCCCTTCCTCCCAAGCCTTGTGTTCCTGTAAGGACCACACCACCCCGACACACTCATGCCCCTCTCCCACCCGTCCCCCACTTCTAAAGCGCGTGTGTGTGTTTACAGGACCCGCAGCGGGAGGAGATCCGCAACTGGGTCCTGACGGTGGCCGTGTACGGTCGCCTGGAGCAGGTCCTGCCACGAGACGAGAGGAACTCGTACGAAGCATCGCTGGTGGACTCCAACAGCGGTCTTCGCTCGCTGCCTTGCGTTCTGACTGGTAACACACACCAAACGCACAAACGATCATCCATCGGCTCCCAAGTCGTCAACTCTTCAAAATGTCTTCCCACCTCCAGGCTATCCCGTTTTAAGAAACAAAATGGAGTTCTCGTCGGCGGGAAAAGCTGCCAACAAAGAAGACTGGAATCGATTCCTCATGACCACCAAGGTGAGCGAAGGACAAATGAGCAACGCGGACGTTTTCGAACGGCACGAAGCGTGTGTTTAAAATGATTGTGAGCCTTTGTGAACGTTTTAGGCGTTGCCATTCATTTCAAATCATGCTTTTTTTTTTTTTTAATTAAGACTAGTCATAGTCCGGAGTGTCAGGACGTCCTCAAGTTCATCAGCCAATGGTGCGGCGGCCTGCCTGCGGCCGGATTCTCCTTCCACTGACACCTTCGGAAGGTTCTCAACGATTCTATTTACAGTTTTTTTTTTTTTTTTTAGTTGCAAGTCTCAGAATGCAGTTTTTTGTTGTCTGACTAACTTCCATTGTATTTTTTTTTTCTTCACAGGATTCTTAGCCTGGAATAGCAGCAACCTCATTTCATTCCCGGTAATTCTAAAATAGGACTTCAGCTCCAACACAAGAGTTATTTATTCTTAATATTACTCACGATTGTTTTTTTGTAGGTTGTGTTTTTTGAGGGGATCAAGTTTCCAATATAAATGATCTCCAATCTATTTTGTTTGCCCCCGAGTCTGTTCACTTTTGAATGAACCCGAACGTAGTGATGGTTCAATGAAACTTTCATCTTGACGCTGCTCTTGTGACGATCGTCGATTTTTTTCCTTGTGCGTGCATTCATAACGCAACGGTGACTGCTTGAATGTTAAATCCTCAAGGGTATAACTCTGACATGATGTTCTTAACCTTCAGAATATGCTTCTAGGTGAAACCAATTCGCCAAAAAGTCCTCAAAAGGTCCAAGTCCTCGCTAATGTCGCTTTTAACGATGTTGCTGTGAATAGATTCTGGATGTTTTTTTTTTTTGTTTGTTTTTTTAATCGACTTACATCCGACTTTTAAGTTTTGCTTTCTTCTGAATCGCCCCATCCGGTCGCTAGGAAACACATTCCTCCGTCTCTCAGGAGAAGGGCTCGTCCTTTCTTGCTAGCGAATGCATCATCACCTTTTTTTTTTCTTTTCAAAAGTTGGATGAAAAGTCCAACATGCTTTGATGTCTTTGCTCCTTGTGGCGCACAGAAAAAAAAAACAGAGTCGCTGGCTGTTTACGTATCAGGGGTCTTTTTATTTGGTCAAACAAATACAATAAATCATAAGCATCGCCCTCGCCCCCACATTGAATTGAAAAGAGGCAATTTGCGCACCAAACAAATTCAGAACTTGAACTGAATGTATTAGCATTTTGCTTTGAACACAAAATTAATAACCTAGGCTTACACATACACATGGCATTTTTTTTCTAATTAAAAAAAAAACATAATGACTCAAATTTTGTTTTCTATTATGAGGAAACAGTTTTGGATGAAGGAGTTTTTGAAGCAAATACTTTTTTCGCGACACACTGAAGCGAGCGAACCAATTAGACTCGAATTGTTAAGTTCCCAACGTGACCACTGGAGGCACTGCTGAGCTGGTTGCATGTCGCATTAAAAGTGAACACAAAGAAATGCATTTATTACGTTTTTACAATTTACAAACCCAAACAAACAAATTGTAAAACTATAGTAGGGATTTTAAAAAAAATTGTATTTTTTTTTCTTCACACGGCACACGAAATGTTAATCTTGTGATACTTCTTGCAATATTTTTGCCTTCCAGCCCTGAAAAAAAATTATGAAATGTAGTTTTTCCTTTATTTTGTATTCAAACATTAAAGGACATTAAAAAATTAAACATACTATACATAGAATGCTTTTATTCTATATTTATGTATTGGATTATTAAAAACGGCAATACATTTTGTTAATGTCGGCTACACGTATAAACTATTTTTTTTTCCCCCAAGACATATTTCTGACCGTATCGATGCATGTTTGTCCTTTTGAAAATTTTAATGTCACTTTTTGTGCTCAAAAGGTTGTACACCCGTGAAGACCAACATTGTATTGTGAGCTCCAAATGAGTAAAACGGTGCAAATGGGCTGCCCTCCATTTTGGTGTGAGTAAGATCGTGCCCATTGAGGGGAAAAAAAAATGGAGACCATAAACACAACCTGACAAAAGGTTCAATTTCGACTGGTTAGATCCTAAATTATTTTCAAATTATGAGTCAAAAGCTTTACTTGCTGAATTGAGCTCATCCGCTCGGTTACATTACATACATGTCACATGTACTCAATGTCTTTTTTTTTTTTTTTTTTTTTGGTGTGTGTGTATATGAAATGCTACGAATGTGCTTGCTGTTGTCGTTATTAGGCCTCTCTCTTGGCATTCACCGCGTGCCTTAATTGTATGGACATTTAAATCAAGGTCCGCTGTGAACACGACGAGAGACGACCCACTTTTCACGTGACTGCCGACTGCATCGGCTGGCCTACTTTTCCTGCAGCCCTCCCCCCACCACCACCACCAACATTGTACACGCTTCAATTCCAGCGCATCCCTCCCGTGTCATCCTTGCATTCACCTCCATCACCTTCACTTTTGACCTTGTGACTGCCGCGCCATACTGTTCAGTGTTTCCACAAAGCACCCGCACAAGTCAAATGTTTTAACGCGGTCCATTCTCATTTCAGTCTCGAAATCCCGTCCTTTCATGTCAATGGCAACAAGAGTCGCGAGAGCCCCCGCGGGTGTAAAATTAACATCTTTCGACCCCGGATTTGGCATTCGATGCACCGCCGAGCACAAACGCTGCAGGTTTTTGTGTACAGGCGTCTAGGTGAAAAGCAGCGGAATGGCCCTTTAGGCAGCACTTTGGCCCATTAAAACCTTCAGCCTCCATTATCCAGTAGCCATAATGCACCTGCTTATAGAGCGCTGCATTAATGGCTGGGCTGCAGGGGTGGTGATGGAAGGGAGGTGGTGTGTGTGGGGGGGGGGGTGGAAACGATGATGCTGATGCTGGGACTTGACATCATCAACCCCCGCCCACCTCCGCCCCCCCCCCCCCCCAAAAAAAAAACGGACTTCCTGCAGCATTTTTGTAGCAAATGAAGCTGCAGTATCACATGCTAATGACCCAGATAGCGTGCAGCGGCTTCAATTGCACAAGGGGGAGGAAGGGAGCGCGCGGGGGGGTGACGGGGTGCTTTCCTGCCTTTTGTGGGGGTCGTGCATAAACCTGACAACCACGGAAATCAATCCGATTGTAACAGAATCACAAATAGCAGGTCCGGATTTGGCGATGAAATGATATTAAATGGCCCTTCAATGTAATTCAGTAGCTCGCGTGTCTTTTGGACGAGGGCGTATGCGCAGTCTCGTACAAATTGCGCATGCACAGCACAACCCCACATTGCGTCTTTTTTTTATTATTCGTAAGGCGCAGCTCTAAAATTAAGGTTTAAGAAAGACAAACATTGAAATATGGTTGCATCATCATCAACATCAAGTACAATGGAAACAATACCTTTGGATTTTTTTCCCCCGTTTTTTGTCTTTTTTTTTTTTTTTTTTTTAATTACAAAAAAGTCGAGCACACGTGCATACTGGAAGCAGTGGAGCGCAGTGAAATGCGACGAAACAAAGACAATAAATTCATACAATTTCATGAAACAAGAGAATTGATGTTGTAAAAGTATGCCAGTGATTCTGAGAGTGTTTAGGGGTCAGAAGAAAAGACCTCGCTGGCCTGGATAACTAACTATGTCGTTTCATCGACGCCAATTTTCACACACAGAAATGAAAGAGTTGACTGTTGAACCCTTTTGAAATCTGTTGCTCACCAAAACAGCAAGAGCAAGGCAAATAAAGGAAATTAATACTCTCCACAGTATTAAAGATGAGATGATTCGGTGGATATTTGACCTTTAACAACAGTAGCGTTCTGTCGACTTTGTACAATGTAGTGGACATCCACATCGCTGTGCCAGGGGGAGATACAGGAAATATTTGTTCAGGCTGCCTTTGCTCTTGCCATTTTACTCCATTTCTTCCATGAGTCATTTTTATTTTTAAAAATTTGACCTCTACTGAACGTTATTGTCATGTTACCGGAATGTTGTTTGAGGTGATCAAACAAGTGCGGCCTCCGTCTAAATAGGCAGCTGTCCGCCATCTGCAGTTGAGTAAATAAATTCCCTCCTTCCACTTTTTTTCTGAAATATGGTCTATATAAAAGAGCGACCAGCTAAAAATATGATGCAGCAACTACTAGTGAACTCATTTTGTATAGATCATCCACTGGCAACTAATTACATTTTAGTGCAGAGCGAGGACGTTTTCCTAAACAAGGCGACTTTACAGTCATTTCCCAGTTTAATAATGCATGACGCTTCAAGAGAAAATGCTTGGATATGCACGATGTGGATCAAGCATACAATTTAGTGTTGATCCAGTTTAATTCCGTGCTTAAATGCTACGGGTTTAAAAGCAACATCGGGCTTTTGATCGCGTTGTTCTGATCTCACCTCTGCTGCATGTCCAGCGGTTCTTTGTGCTTCCTGCTGGGCTCCACCGGCGACTGAGAGTTGATGCCGCGCGCCGGAGTAGCGGCCTCACTCAGCTGCTCTTTGCCTCCTTCTGAGTCCGTGCTGCCTCGTTCTGTCTTCCTCCACTTGGCCCGCCGGTTTTGAAACCAAACCTGCAGTGACACAATCAATGACTTTCTGATCACGTAAAGACTTAAAACGACTGTTACTGTACAACGCGTCCACAGGGGTGGGTAACCTCTGACCTGTGGATCCGATTAGACCACAGCAGTTTTTGATCCAACACACCAAGAATTTTTTTTTTTAATGAATTATTCAGTCACTGCCTAACAGTTACAACACGACCAGAAAACATATTGCTTACAATATATGCTATGCGGGTTTTGAATTAAAGTACGTTGTAAATATAGTATATATATGTGTATGTCAAATAAGTAGTCTGTCACATATACATAATGTTATACGCCAAATTTGAGAAATATAGTTGAATATGTGAGTAGGTATGTCCAATACAGGCAGTTTAGTCTGGTATCTGAGTAAGTCATATCAAAGCTATTTAGTCCATTGTAAAAAATGGGTCAAGTGTAGGCAATATGGTGTAGCGTATGTTAAATATAAATAATACTGTGGATGGTACAAGTATGTCAAATATCAGTGTGATAGTGTACTAATTGGTCAAGATCAACATACAGAAAAAAATAAACATTTTTTGGCTCACGTTAGCATCTAATGGGCACATGGTGGACGTTCACCGAGCAACATGATTCAGTTAGCAAGATGGATGTGCACTGTGTGACACCTTTGGATTTTTTTCCCCCGTTTTTTGTCTTTTTTTTTTTTTTTTTTAATTACCGCATGGATGCCTTTTGAAAGCGATGGGAGTGGAGGCCGTTGCTGGTTAGTCTTGTGTCCGACGATCGAGCGCTTCAACCCGATCCTTGGAGCCCTGCGCAGGATGGGAGGTGGGAGGGATGAGGATGCTGAGAGGGGGGCAAGGATGTGGACGTCGGACCTGCGCATCCTTTAGTTGTTGTTGTTCTCGAATCCCTAACTGAGTCCAGGGAAGCTCCCGAGGCATTCCAACGAGAATAGTAGATCCTAACATGTTTTTAGGGGCGCGTGAGGCTGCAGCAGGATGAGGATGAAGGATGACGATGAGGAGCTGGGCGCAGTCAGATGGAGAGAGGGTGGGGAGGGGTGGTCCTCTGTTACATCCTCAGCCTCCAGCTCTGCACCCTCCTCCCCCTTTGCATCCTCCTCTCTGTACCAGCTCAATGAGGGCCCAGTCTATCGTATGTGTGTGTGTGTTTTTTTTTTTTTTAACATGAGCAAGTCAAATAGGAGCTAAATAGTCATGGAAACACACGTGTGATCCCAAAATATGACACAGTAAAATATTCACTGGGCTTTCAGAGCTACTGATGTGAGGAAAGCGATGGCAAAAAAAAGGGAATCTGTGTATTGTTTTTGCTATTGAGTGGAGGACTTAAGGTGTGTAGAGATATGAGACTGCAATTTGGTTTCACTGCACCGCACATCCCCCCGCCGGCATCGTCGTTTTAGTCACTCAAACGTGAATTAAAAAGGACAAGCAGTGGTCCACATGGTCTCGTCTTGCATCCCCCCTGTTCATTCCTCCCCCACTCAAGCCTGCAGACTGGCTGATGGGAGGCGGACTGCGCCACTGCAGCCACACTCGGCATGAATGTCATGATCATTCAGGAGACACCTTTACTTTGTGTCGTTCCGAACAACACAGGAGACTCAATTCCACGAAATGTCCCGAATTCATCCACTGGCCACTTTATTAGGGACAGCCTCCCAAGCCAATCCGTAATTATTCTTCACGTCAAAAAATGATTATGTTTGAAGAGGTAATTTTAGAATGTGTTTATGGCTGCTTGAAGCTGGCGTCGGAGTTTACTGCACTGCAGAGTACGACCACATTAGACTATTAAAGCCGAACTCCATTGGGAATTTTTTCACGACACTGTCGTTTGAACAAAATATTCGCGTGTACCATTACAATTCAACTCTATTATGATGGTATAGTTCACTGTGAATAAGTCGGCCTGTAAACGGGATATTTTGAAAATTACTTGAACAGTCGTTAAGTCTAAAACTAAGTTAACAGGGCTGTACGTATTATGTTATTATGATGCGGCAAAAGCAGCACAGACATCAATAATTCATACTGGGAAGGCATTTAATATTTATTATAATTGAAGTACGACATTTTATAGTTTGTCGTGTGTGTTGTTAATCCAAGTGAAGTAACGCGTGTCGTTGCACAAGCGTGACTTGGGTAACGCGTTGGATGTTGCGTAGCTACGCTAACCGCGTTATCGGTTAACAGGGCTGTCGAGTCCAATGGTCTCCTCCTCTGCCTATAGGCTAAGTGTTATTTGGCGACATTTTGTCAACAGTCGGATGGGAGACATGGCTTCCAAGACTCAGATGCCAAGCCCGGATAGAGCGCTACCCGGCCGGACTGAAGCTATCAAAGTGGCCGGTAAGTCACCACTGCCTTAGCTTTAGCATGTTCAGTTTCGGAATGACGGCAAGTATTTCGCTCACTACAGTATCGCGAAGAACGATTACAATGATTTGTCGACGCGGATATAGTTGACGGACCATTTAAAGCCCCAAACAACAGTCTTGATAATGTCTAAATTATTGAAAAAACTGTTTTTAAAGTTTAAATCTCGACAGACATGCTGCGCATGCGCAAATTATTCGCTTCGGTGTAAACAGTAACAACGCTTGACGGCGAGAATTGGATTTACAATGTAAATGACTTTTTGTTTGCGTTGTTGTGTTTTGTTTAAATGTTTTTTTAAATACATTACCGTGGTGCTTGAGCCACTATTTATAGGAAACATGCATATCCCCGTCCGTCTGAAACATGTCAGTGGCATGCTTTCGTCCAAATTCACCCATGGATCAAAAATTATGACACATTTTTTTCATCCTACTTCTTGCCATGATGAAATTTTATAGACGTAAATGTCCAATACAAGTTGCAGGCCGCCATCCTGCCCCATGTACAACAACAGCAAATCTTAACTCTAAGCCTAGAATGAGAACCGGTGTACTGAGAGAATTGGCAGTAAACCAGGCCAAAATCTGGGTGCCAGGGTGAGGCAGGGTGAGAGACTTGTTGTATACTGTACTCGGTTTGGTTTAACCAAAGAGTGTAGAAGCAAGTCTACTTCTTTTATTTAAGGTGCCACCAGTGGCTGGTCGATGCAGCATTTCATCACCAAGCCACCGAAATTCCACTTCATGCATTAATTACTGACCAGGCCAAACACGGCTATATCACCCATTCCCACGTCAACATAAGACAACTTTAATAGAAAATAATGAGAAGATAATGCTAGAAACACTGTTAACTTATGATCATCTTGGCTAACACAGACAGAAAAATAATCAACTGCATTCAACATCACGACACATTCATCGTATTGGCAAAGTGTTGTCAAAATGTCACCTGACAAGCCGACACGTTGCGGACTGTCATCCCGTTCATCCATCTGCTTGTACAGGATATGTACTCTTTATTTTTAGTATTTGGGATGGAAGTGTGTGTGCATGTGTGTAGGAAACAACAAGACTGCTGTCAGCTTTAATCTGGCAGCCGCTCCTGTTGGCACCGCGGCGCGCTCCTCTTCAGTACGAGTGGGGCTACTAAGTGTTGGCGTGCCATGAATAGATGTGCACTGGCATCACAGCCGGAACAGAAGAGCATCCATTTATCTGCTTTTGCCTTTCACACAGAACCCAGCCATGGCAGGAATATCGCTTCAATTGGCTGCGCTTTCACAGAGCAACGCAGCATCTTGCAGTCGGATTAGCTCATCACCATTTAGGGGAAGAGGGGAGGGGGGAGAAGCGGAAGTAAAACAGGCTAAAGTCCAGCGTCCCCTGTTGTCTCGCAGTGTATGGCGGCCTTAGAACAACCTAAAATGTTTAAAAATGGATATAAGTCGATTGGGGTGTAACTACTGTACTGCTCAATGCTGATTGGCCGATTCTGACACACATACGTAAGCCCGAATGGAACTAGAGCAGCACTAATACGTAGTGTGTGTGCATGCGTGTCATAAAGCATCTTATGTGGTGAACACACATGTAGACACATGTACATTAATGTTGATACTCATAACAGTGACCATTATTTCTAATGCACACATTATTTTTTTTGCGGTTGGTATTTTCCTCAGTAAATATGAGCAACAAAAAAAACAACAACTGGATATTATATTTGAATCACATATTTTTAGAATGAAAAATTAAAATACATATATAAAAAAAAATCATAAAATGAATGAGAATGAAAATGAAAAAAATGAATACGGCGAAAAATAAATGCGAAATTTCTGCAAAACTAATACAATATGTGTAAAACTGGATGTGTCTGTTTTGTCTTCACGTGTTCTTCTCCAGCCAAACACGACGTCAACGGCAACAGAACCACGCCGCCGTTCCCCGAAGACACGCAGACAGTCGTTTTCGGTGAGTAGCGTCGATCGCAAAATCTTCCAACCAGACGTAAACGTTATCTCACAATGGTATATTCAAAATGGAGGTTTTTTTGTTTCGTTTTTTTTTTTTTTTTCGAACTACTATTTCTGTATTGCAGTAAAAAAATCATCAAACCCTCAGAGATTTCCAGCAACATGACTTATCGTCTGTGTGTGTGTGTGTGTGTGTGTGTGTGTGTGTGTGTG
>NW_017805701.1:436309-437035 GCF_001891065.2 Hippocampus comes | reverse complement strand
GTGTGTGTGGGTGTGTGTGTGTGTGTGTGTGTTGGTGTGTTGGTGTTGGTGTCCCGCAGGGATGGGCTGCTTCTGGGGGGCAGAGAGAAAGTTTTGGCTCCAGAAAGGCGTTTATTCCACTCAGGTTGGCTACGCTGGCGGTTCCACACCCAACCCCACCTACAAGGAAGTGTGTTCAGGTACACACAAAACACACACTTTTATTCATCCATTTTACGTTACCTGAATGTGACATAAGTGTAACTTTGATCTTGCGTTAAGGCATGACGGGCCACGCCGAGGTGGTCCGGGTGGTCTTTCATCCAAACCAGATTTCTTTTGCCAACCTGCTAAAAGTCTTCTGGGAAAGCCATGACCCAACGCAAGGTACGATAGGCACGCCTGTTATTTCTTGGAATTTTTTTTAAAGAAAGAAAAAAAAAATATCGTGTGGGCGTCCAGGTATGCGTCAGGGCAACGACGTGGGCACGCCGTACCGCTCGGCCATCTACGCCTGCGGCCAGCAGCAGCTTGAGGAGGCGCTCGCGTCCCAGGATCAATACCAGAAGGTATGCACGACATTGTCTGCGGTGACCGATCCCATTGCGTTGCCGCTCTGGGATCATTTGGTCATGACTTGATGTCAAATTGATTGGAGGATATGTGGTGAGCGTCTCCATTTGGTTTCCTCTCTTTTATCACCAGATTGTACAGCCCCCCCCCCCCCCCCTCTCCTCTCTCCCCCTC